>NW_022881425.1:0-34135 GCF_004382145.1 Drosophila mauritiana
TAAGATAATATGGGAATATTTAGCATTTTTTCCCTTATAATATAATAATTAATCATTTTCATATGTATATTATTAATTTACTCGTATAATTGCCAAAATCCTATGAAGACATAAGAGAATACAATATGAGAGGTCGGCGCAACCATAATATAGTAGTTGATGACGAGGTGTTTTGGCAACTTGATACAATTCTTTAAAAAGTCTTTATATTAATTATGATAGGGAAATATCATATGCGTCACTAAATTGATGACGAGGTGTTTGGCAACGTGACACAAATCATTAAAGTCTTTATATTAATTATATGATAGAGACAATATCATATGCGTCACTAAATTGATGACGAGGTATTTGGCAACTTGATAGAATTCTTTAAAGTCTTTATATCAAAAATTATATGATAGGGACAATATCATATGCGTCACTAAATTGATGACGAGGTGTTTGGCAACTTGACACAATTCATTAAAGTCTTTATATTAATTATATGATAGAGACAATATCATATGCGTCACTAAATTGATGACGAGGTATTTGGCAACTTGATACAATTCTTTAAAGTTTTATATCAAAATTATATGATAGGGACAATATCATATGCGTCACTAAATTGATGACGAGGTGTTTGGCAACTTGACACAATTCATTAAAGTCTTTATATTAATTATATGATAGGGACAATATCATATGCGTCACTAAATTGATGACGAGGTATTTGGCAACTTGATACAATTCTTTAAAGTTTTTATATCAAAATTATATGATAGGGACAATATCATATGCGTCACTAAATTGATGACGAGGTGTTTGGCAACTTGACACAATTCATTAAAGTCTTTATATTAATTATATGATAGGGACAATATCATATGCGTCACTAAATTGATGACGAGGTATTTGGCAACTTGATAAATTCTTTAAAGTTTTATATCAAAAATTATATGATAGGGACAATATCATATGCGTCACTAAATTGATGACGAGGTGTTTGGCAACTTGACACAATTCATTAAAGTCTTTATATTAATTATATGATAGGGACAATATCATATGCGTCACTAAATTGATGACGAGGTATTTGGCAACTTGATACAATTCTTTAAAGTTTTTATATCAAAAATTATATGATAGGGACAATATCATATGCGTCACTAAATTGATGACGAGGTGTTTGGCAACTTGACACAATTCATTAAAGTCTTTATATTAATTATATGATAGGGACAATATCATATGCGTCACTAAATTGATGACGAGGTATTTGGCAACTTGATATAATTCTTTAAAGTCTTTATATCAAAAATTATATGATAGGGACAATATCATATGCGTCACTAAATTGATGACGAGGTGTTTGGCAACTTGACACAATTCATTAAAGTCTTTATATTAATTATATGATAGGGACAATATCATATGCGTCACTAAATTGATGACGAGGTATTTGGCAACGTGATAGAATTCTTTAAAGTCTTTATATCAAAAATTATACGATAGGGACAATATCATATGCGTCACTAAATTGATGACGAGGTATTTGGCAACTTGATATAATTCTTTAAAGTCTTTATATCAAAAATTATATGATAGGGACAATATCATATGCGTCACTAAATTGATGACGAGGTGTTTGTTTGGCTACAGGAAAAATCATTTATTTATCGAATCATCAAGCAAAGGATAAGCTTCAGTGGATCGCAGTATGGCAGCTGCTCAACCACTTACAACACCTTGCCTGTTACAAAAGTCGTTTACAATTGATTCTAGGCTTTGTCATTGTATTAAATAATGCTTTTATATGTAACTAGCGCGGCATCAGGTGATCGAAGATCCTCCTAATTTACTATGTTACAAATTACATTGGCATCACATCCATTGTCGTTTATAAAATAAATTATAAACTTTAAATGGTTTAGAAGCCATACAATGCAAATTGCCCCTTATTTATCATTGCAGTCCAGCACGGATACGACCTTAGAGGCGTTCAGGCATAATCCAACGGACGTAGCGTCATACCACTGTTCGCTCGAACAAGTATTGTGCCATTGGTCCGTACCTGCGGTTCCTCTCGTACTACGCAGGAATGCTGTCGCAACAACGTTTTGTCATTAGTAGGGTAAAACTAACCTGTCTCACGACGGTCTAAACCCAGCTCACGTTCCCTTGCATGGGTGAACAATCCAACGCTTGGTGAATTTTGCTTCACAATGATAGGAAGAGCCGACATCGAAGGATCAAAAAGCGACGTCGCTATGAACGCTTGGCCGCCACAAGCCAGTTATCCCTATGGTAACTTTTCTGACACCTCTTGTTAAAAACTCTTTAAACCAAAAGGATCGATAGGCCGAGCTTTTGCTGTCCCTGTGTGTACTGAACACCGAGATCAAGTCAGCATTTGCCCTTTTGCTCTATGTGTGGTTTCTGTCCGCACTGAGCTGGCCTTGGGACACCTCCGTTATTATTTGAGAGATGTACCGCCCCAGTCAAACTCCCTACCTGGCAATGTCCTTGAATTGGATCATACCTGAGTAATTGGAGTTATACCAAATTTTCAAATCAAAAATACATAAATGCATCGTTTTATTAAAGAATTTGTTTGCGATTATATAACAAACTCGTGATACTTTGATCAAGAAGCTTGCATCAAAACCCAATACCATAAGATATAATAAATATATCCGTATAATGGCTAGGAAATGATACACGTTCCATTTAATCAAGTAAGTAAGGAAACAATAAGAGTAGTGGTATTTCATTGACGATACCAAACCGAGGTCTAATATCTCCCACTTATTCTACACCTCTTATGTCTCCTTACACTGCCAGATTAGAGTCAAGCTCAAAAGGGTCTTCTTTCCCCGCTAATTATTCCAAGCCCGTTCCCTTGGCTGTGGTTTCGCTAGATAGTAGATAGGGACAGTAGGAATCTCGTTAATCCATTCATGCGCGTCACTAATTAGATGACGAGGCATTTGGCTACCTTAAGAGAGTCATAGTTACTCCCGCCGTTGACCCGCGCTTACTTGAATTTCTTCACTTTGACATTCAGAGCACTGGGCAGAAATCACATTGTGTCAACACCCGCTAGGGCCATCACAATGCTTTGTTTTAATTAGACAGTCGGATTCCCCAAGTCCGTGCCAGTTCTGAATTGATTGTTAATTGATAATCGTTATAATTGATAAGAACTAATTGGTTTAACCCAAATAGTATTCTTAAAAATTTTAGCAAGAAAGTTCCACAATTGGCTACGTAACTAAACTATCCGGGGAACAAGTAACTAACATAAATGCTAGAAACTCTATTTACCCAGAACGAGCACATAAACCATGTTATTGTTTCCCAATCAAGCCCGACTATCTCAATCTTCAGAGCCAATCCTTATCCCGAAGTTACGGATCTAATTTGCCGACTTCCCTTACCTACATTATTCTATCGACTAGAGACTCTTCACCTTGGAGACCAGCTGCGGATATTGGTACGGCCTGTTGAGAAGTTTGCGTGTCCCCACCATAAATTTTCAAGGTCCGAGGAGAAAATATCGACACAACAGTATATGTCATGCTCTTCTAGCCCATCTACCATATCTCTCTGCGAAAGACTTCCATGGTAGTACGGCTATAAAACAGAAAAGAAAACTCTTCCGATATCTCTCGACGGCTTCTTTATGGTCGTTCCTGTTGCCAGGATGAGCACGAGGCCCATATTTAATAACAAACGGATACTCAACAGGTTACGGAATTGGAACCGTATTCCCTTTCGTTCAAAATTATTCAAGTGTATTATATTCGCTTTGTTTATATAGTTAGGCATTTTTGTTTTACTTGAAAATTTTCGGCTTTCGCCTTGAACTTAGGACCGACTAACTCGTGATCAACCACTGTTCACACGAAACCCTTCTCCACTTCAGTCCTCCAAGGTCTCATTCGATTATTTGCTACTACCACCAAGATCTGTACCAATGGCAGCTCCATGCAGGCTTACGCCAAACACTTCTACGCATACCATTGTACCTTCCTACTCACTAAAGTTTCAAAATTTATATCACAAGTAATATAAATCATCTACTTTAGCGGTAATGTATAGGTATACAACTTAAGCGCCATCCATTTTAAGGGCTAGTTGCTTCGGCAGGTGAGTTGTTACACACTCCTTAGCGGATTTCGACTTCCATGATCACCGTCCTGCTGTTTTAAGCAACCAACGCCTTTCATGGTATCTGCATGAGTTGTTAATTTGGGCACCGTAACATTACGTTTGGTTCATCCCACAGCGCCAGTTCTGCTTACCAAAAGTGGCCCACTGGGCACATTATATCATAACCTTGAACTTCATATCAAGAAAGTTAAGGTTCTTACCCATTTAAAGTTTGAGAATAGGTTAAGATCGTTTCGACCCTAAGGCCTCTAATCATTCGCTTTACCAGATAAGATTATTTTATATAATATTAAAATGCACCAGCTATCCTGAGGGAAACTTCGGAAGGAACCAGCTACTAGATGGTTCGATTGGTCTTTCGCCCCTATACTCAATTCTGACAATCGATTTGCACGTCAGAACTGTTTCGGTCTTCCATCAGGGTTTCCCCTGACTTCAACCTGATCAAGTATAGTTCACCATCTTTCGGGTCACAGCATATATGCTCAAGGTACGTTCCAGTTAGAGGCATAAATAATATAAATATACATTATACATAACTATATAGAACGCCCCGGGATTGTGTTAATTAGCTATAAATAGCTAAAAAACTAATCCCATTATTAGTCAAGTTAATTACGCTATTAGGTTTACATCCCAATAACTTGCACATATGTTAGACTCCTTGGTCCGTGTTTCAAGACGGGTCCCGAAGGTATCCTGAATCTTTCGCATTGTTAATCATACAAGAGCATATAATAAACACAAAAATCAATGATAATTATGCCATTATATAATTCCGAAAAATTAACGCTCTGTAATAATATAAATCTATCAGCACTTTATCAAATTAATAACATTTATTCTGTGTTAAAATGCAAGCAATTTAATTGGAATAAACTATAAGTTATATTTTATGATAAATTTGGGATATGCTAATAGATTACAATGTCCTTATATGGAAAAAATGCACATTATTCTTAATAATATTATTTAAATATTACAATTTTAATGATGAATTTTCCATAACGGATATTCAGGTTCATCGGGCTTAACCTCTAAGCAGTTTCACGTACTGTTTAACTCTCTATTCAGAGTTCTTTTCAACTTTCCCTCACGGTACTTGTTTACTATCGGTCTCATGGTTATATTTAGTTTTAGATGGAGTTTACCACCCACTTAGTGCTGCACTATCAAGCAACACGACTCTTTGGAAACATCATCTAGTAATCATTAACGTTATACGGGCCTGGCACCCTCTATGGGTAAATGGCCTCATTTAAGAAGGACTTAAATCATTAATTTCTCATACTAGAATATTGACGCTCCATACACTGCATCTCACATTTGCCATATAGACAAAGTGACTTAGTGCTGAACTGTTTTCTTTTCGCTCGCCGCTACTAAGAAAATCCTTGTTAGTTTCTTTTCCTCCCCTAATTAATATGCTTAAATTCAGGGGGTAGTCCCATATGAGTTGAGGTTGTATATATAACTATTTTTTGCCATAAATTCTTTATATATAAATGATAAAACAATCAATTAAATTCGTTATAAATAGTTCCAATAGTTCTTGTAAGCAAAGTTATTTTTTATCCATTTAACGAACCAACGAAGAATAATAACAAAACCAAGATTTTTCTTTTTCCGAATCATTAATAAGAGACAATTCTAGATGAAAAATATTTCAATTTTTTATGCTAGACATTTCTCAGTATTATTTGATTGAAAAAGAAAATATTTCTCTTCGTTTTTCACATTCAAATGTGAGATAATGTTTTTCATTTCTTTTTTAATATTATGAATAAAATCATTATTTAATCCAATAATATACCATATGCTTATAAAAAATTTATAAACAACTTAATTAGCATAGTCTTACAACCCTCAACCATATGTAGTCCAAGCAGCACTATAAAATTAATTAAAGTACATAACAGCATGGACTGCGATATGCGTTCAAAATGTCGATGTTCATGTGTCCTGCAGTTCACACGATGACGCACAGTTTGCTGCGTTCTTCATCGACCCATGAGCCGAGTGATCCACCGCTTAGAGTTTTATAATTCATTTTTATATAATATCAATATTGTTTTTATTGAAAGAAATTAAAAATACACCATTTTACTGGCATATATCAATTCCTTCAATAAATTTATTTTTATACCTAAAAATAAATGTTGCGATATGTCTTAGTTTCATATAAGCATTATGTATCATAAAAATCTGGTTATGGTTTGCTATTTTGGGTGACACATACTGCAAAATTTATATAAAACATTAACCTGATGGATGACAGGTACAAACATTGTATATTTTAGGTTGTTGCATTAGCCAACGTATGCTCATAACATAGATGAACAATACATATTCGCAACGCGTGTATATTATGGTCCATATACACACACACTTATTTTGAATACCACATTCAAAATTATTTTAATTTTAATTCGACTTCTACTTTCAAATTTTGTTCAGTTTCTTCGATTTCCATTTTCGAGAATTTGTTTTTATAGGAAACGCCATTGTTGTAGTAGGTACTGCCACAAATACGCACAACAACATTAATAATGTTAAAGTCTTTTTATGAGGTTGCCAAGCCCCACATATAAAATAAAAGCCATCTTCATTTTATTTTGACTTTAACTTTTGATTCCGTGGAATCATTTTGTAATATTTTTATTTTGGTAAATTGTATTTATTTGTATTATAACAAATGTTTATTAACGATAAGGATATTATACAATAATGATCCTTCCGCAGGTTCACCTACGGAAACCTTGTTACGACTTTTACTTCCTCTAAATAATCAAGTTCGGTCAACTTTTGCGAAACAACCGTAACACGCAAGGCGTCACAGTGATCACGTCCGGAGACCTCACTAAATAATTCAATCGGTAGTAGCGACGGGCGGTGTGTACAAAGGGCAGGGACGTAATCAATGCGAGTTAATGACTCACACTTACTGGGAATTCCAAGTTCATGTGAACAGTTTCAGTTCACAATCCCAAGCATGAAAGTGGTTCAGCGGTTTACCCGGACCTCTCGGTCTAGGAAATACACGTTGATACTTTCATTGTAGCGCGCGTGCAGCCCAGGACATCTAAGGGCATCACAGACCTGTTATTGCTCAATCTCATTATTGCTAGACGCAATTTGTCCATTTAAGAAGCTAGTGTCCTTATAATGGGACAAACCAACAGGTACGGCTCCACTTACATAAACACATTCAAACACAATAAACATTTTACTGCCACCATGAATGAAGGCTACATAAGCTTCAGCACCATAATCCTGAAGATATCTATTTAATATATTTGAGTCTCGTTCGTTATCGGAATTAACCAGACAAATCACTCCACGAACTAAGAACGGCCATGCACCACCACCCATAGATTCGAGAAAGAGCTATCAATCTGTCTTACACACTTATGTTCGGACCTGGTAAGTTTTCCCGTGTTGAGTCAAATTAAGCCGCAGGCTCCACTCCTGGTGGTGCCCTTCCGTCAATTCCTTTAAGTTTCAGCTTTGCAACCATACTTCCCCCGGAGCCCAAAAGCTTTGGTTTCCCGGGAAGCGACTGAGAGAGCCATAAAAGTAGCTACACCCAATTGCTAGCTGGCATCGTTTATGGTTAGAACTAGGGCGGTATCTGATCGCCTTCGAACCTCTAACTTTCGTTCTTGATTAATGAAAACATCTTTGGCAAATGCTTTCGCTTAAGTTAGTCTTACGACGGTCCAAGAATTTCACCTCTCGCGTCGTAATACTAATGCCCCCAAACTGCTTCTATTAATCATTACCTCTTGATCTGAAAACCAATGAAAGCAGAACAGAGGTCTTATTTCATTATCCCATGCACAGAATATTCAGGCATTTGAAGCCTGCTTTAAGCACTCTAATTTGTTCAAAGTAATAGTACCGGCCCACAATAACACTCGTTTAAGAGCACTAGTGCAGGTTTTTAAATAGGAGGAACATATGAAAAAATACAAGTATTTAATCACATATAAGAACTCCACCGGTAATACGCTTACATACATAAAGGTATAGTACTAACCACAATTGTAAGTTGTACTACCCGTATGAAGCACAAGTTCAACTACGAACGTTTTAACCGCAACAACTTTAATATACGCTATTGGAGCTGGAATTACCGCGGCTGCTGGCACCAGACTTGCCCTCCAATTGGTCCTTGTTAAAGGATTTAAAGTGTACTCATTCCAATTACAGGGCCTCGGATATGAGTCCTGTATTGTTATTTTTCGTCACTACCTCCCCGAGCTGGGAGTGGGTAATTTACGCGCCTGCTGCCTTCCTTAGATGTGGTAGCCGTTTCTCAGGCTCCCTCTCCGGAATCGAACCCTGATTCCCCGTTACCCGTTGCAACCATGGTAGTCCTAGATACTACCATCAAAAGTTGATAGGGCAGACATTTGAAAGATCTGTCGTCGGTACAAGACCATACGATCTGCATGTTATCTAGAGTTCAACCAATATAACGATCTTGCGATCGCTTGGTTTTAGCCTAATAAAAGCACATGTCCCATAAGGTTCATGTTTTAATTGCATGTATTAGCTCTAGAATTACCACAGTTATCCAAGTAACTGTTAACGATCTAAGGAACCATAACTGATATAATGAGCCTTTTGCGGTTTCACTTTTAATTCGTGTGTACTTAGACATGCATGGCTTAATCTTTGAGACAAGCATATAACTACTGGCAGGATCAACCAGAATAATGTTTTTCCTTCATATTCCATTCATATATTTTGAATCGAAATAAGCAATATAATAGATATATAGATATATAGATTTTTCACTTTATATAATTCCATGATTTTTATTATATTGAATAAAATTCAATATTTCGCCTTTGGGTAAAATTTTAAATATATAAGTAAAAAAATCCATTCGATTACGGCCATTTTTATATAGCATTCGTAATCCATATTTTCATTTTTAATTTATACTTGTTTTACCAATATAACAAGAATTTCATCTAATTATTGTAATATATATATTTCTATAATTTTATCTTTTTATACATACATATTTCATTATAAAATATCATTTTATTTCCAACATACATAATTATTGTATCCACACATGTACAATTTTTGTTTAACCAATATAAATATTAAGTTAAATCATTTGCATTTTGAAGATAAATTTAAAATTTATCTCTTTTCATATATATCTCTGGTAATATATAACATAAAACCAAGCGCATATGATAATATTTCCACATTTAATATATAATTTTATATTTCTTTCATAAGAATCCATATTTGTATTATACCGTAACGATATAATAATCCAACTATACGGCAGGTAATAAATTAATATTTGCCTGCCTCCAAAAATTAACGATAATATATGGAAACGATTTGTTATTCTATATATAATAGAAACTTGACTTTTGTTTCAACGATATTATCTATAAAGCGTATATTCCTATTATCCGCGGAGCCAAGTCCCGTGTTCTATAGAACTGAGAAACAAATTTGTACGGATAATAATATACTTTATTGTATGTAACCAATATAAACATAATCCGAAATAAATATTTCGAATAATGCGGGAGGTCGGCAACCACTGCCTACCTATAGTAGTTTTTGAACCCGCTGTCCTCAAAGCGGGTATTTTCAATTCCGTTTGCCACCCAACATACGGGCTATTCTCTTATATATTAAGAGATTATAGGAACATTTCATTTTTTTTCCATTATTCATATATAATATGATTATTTTTTCCCTTATACATATAATAATTAATCATTTTCATATGTATATTATTTAATTTACTCATATTATTGCCAAAATCATATGAATACATAAGTTTTGAACAATATGAGAGGTCGGCAACCACTGCCTACCTATAGTAGTTTTTGAACCCTCTGTCGTAATTCCGGTCGTTTACACTACTATACCCTCTCACTATAATGGCTTTTCTCTATAATACTAAGAGAATGTGGGATATTTTCAGCATTTTTTCCCTTATACATATAATAATTAATCATTTTCATATGTATATTATTTAATTTACTCATATTATTGCCAAAATCATATGAATACATAAGTTTTGAACAATATGAGAGGTCGGCAACCACTGCCTACCTATAGTAGTTTTTGAACCCTCTGTCGTAATTCCGGTCGTTTACACTACTATACCCTCTCACTATAATGGCTTTTCTCTATAATACTAAGAGAATGTGGGATATTTTCAGCATTTTTTCCCTTATACATATAATAATTAATCATTTTCATATGTATATTATTTAATTTACTCATATTATTGCCAAAATCATATGAATACATAAGTTTTGAACAATATGAGAGGTCGGCAACCACTGCCTACCTATAGTAGTTTTTGAACCCTCTGTCGTAATTCCGGTCGTTTACACTACTATACCCTCTCACTATAATGGCTTTTCTCTATAATACTAAGAGAATGTGGGATATTTTCAGAATTTTTTCCCTTATACATATAATAATTAATCATTTTCATATGTATATTATTTAATTTACTCATATTATTGCCAAAATCATATGAATACATAAGTTTTGAACAATATGAGAGGTCGGCAACCACTGCCTACCTATAGTAGTTTTTGAACCCTCTGTCGTAATTCCGGTCGTTTACACTACTATACCCTCTCACTATAATGGCTTTTCTCTATTATACTAAGAGAATGTGGGATATTTTCAGCATTTTTTCCCTTATACATATAATAATTAATAATTTTCATATGTATATTATTTAATTTACTCATATAATTGCCAAAATCATATGAATACATAAGTTTTGAACAATATGAGAGGTCGGCAACCACTGCCTACCTATAGTAGTTTTTGAACCCTCTGTCGTAATTCCGGTCGTTTACACTACTATACCCTCTCACTATAATGGCTTTTCTCTATAATACTAAGAGAATGTGGGAATATTTCAGCATTTTTTCCCCTATACATATAATAATTAATAATTTTCATATGTATATTATTTAATTTACTCATATAATTGCCAAAATCATATGAATACATAAGTTTTGAACAATATGAGAGGTCGGCAACCACTGCCTACCTATAGTAGTTTTTGAACCCTCTGTCGTAATTCCGGTCGTTTACACTACTATACCCTCTCACTATAATGGCTTTTCTCTATAATACTAAGAGAATGTGGGAATATTTCAGCATTTTTTCCCCTATACATATAATAATTAATAATTTTCATATGTATATTATTTAATTTACTCATATAATTGCCAAAATCATATAAATACATAAGTTTTGAACAATATCAGAGGTCAGCAACGGTCTTTCCTCTATAATACTAAGATAATATGGGAATATTTTCAGCATTTTTTCCCTTATACATTTATACATATAATAATTAATCATTTTCATATGTATATTATTTAATTTACTCATATTATTGCCAAAATCATATAAATACATAAGTTTTGAACAATATCAGAGGTCAGCAACGGTCTTTCCTCTATAATACTAAGATAATGTGGGAATATTTCATCATTTTTTCCTTTATACATTTATACATATAATATTTAATCATTTTATATGTATATTATTTAATTTACTCATATAATTGCCAAAATCATATAAATACATAAGTTTTGAACAATATCAGAGGTCGGCAACGGTCTTTCCTCTATAATACTAAGATAATATGGGAATATTTCAGCATTTTTTCCCTTATACATATAATAATTAATCATTTTCATATGTATATTATTTAATTTACTCGTATAATTGCCAAAATCCTATGAAGACATAAGAGAATACAATATGAGAGGTCGGCGCAACCATAATATAGTAGTTGATGACGAGGTGTTTGGCAACTTGATACAATTCTTTAAAAAGTCTTTATATTAATTATATGATAGGGACAATATCATATGCGTCACTAAATTGATGACGAGGTGTTTGGCAACGTGACACAAATCATTAAAGTCTTTATATTAATTATATGATAGAGACAATATCATATGCGTCACTAAATTGATGACGAGGTATTTGGCAACTTGATAGAATTCTTTAAAGTCTTTATATCAAAAATTATATGATAGGGACAATATCATATGCGTCACTAAATTGATGACGAGGTGTTTGGCAACTTGACACAATTCATTAAAGTCTTTATATTAATTATATGATAGAGACAATATCATATGCGTCACTAAATTGATCAGTCGCGATCGAACACTCGACGAGTGCAGACGTGCCTGCGGATCGACAGCAAATTGTTAGCAAATTGTTCACAGTTGTAAGTCCCGTTACTTGTGCCCAGCCACTTCGCGTCGCGTGATCTTGTCGCGCGTTTTGATTGGCCCAGCCAACGTACCTAACGGTAGTTCGCACTAACACCATCGCACACCCGAGTGTGCGTGTTATCAGCGCAAAAAACCCAGTGCTCGAAGCAGCGGTATAATTGCAAAGCAGCAGCCACGTGCTGCCTGGCTCACCGGCTTACGGTGCCCAGCTTCCCCCCCCCCCCCCCTCCTCACTCCTTATCAACTTTGGAGAAGATGGACTGGCAGGCCCCCCGCGCACCCACAAGCTTGGAACAACACCACGCAAAAAGGCTCTGAGAACACGCAAGAGCAGCTCCAGCAGCGAGGGAAGCACCTCGCATACAGAGCCGGGCGAGATAAAGCGAAAACCGGCAAAGAAAGCACAGGGAGAGGAGCTGGAAGATAAGCCAAGCACTAGCGCAGCTCTGCGCAAGAAGCTCGCCAACAACGCCTTCGCTTTACTCTCGACCGAAGAAGACGAGTACGACCAAGAGAGCTCTGATGACGAACCCGGACCTAAAGACGATTCCAAGCCCAAGACCCCCGAGAAACCAAAGCCCACCCCGAAGACCATCAAGCCACCTCCGATTTTTATCCCCGATGTGACCAACATCTCGGCACTCGTCAAGATGATCACGACTCTTGTAGGCCCGAAGAACAATTTTACCTACAAGACCGTGAATGGCAACAACGTACGTGTCATGATGCCGGACAAAGAGTCCTATACAGCTCTGCGTCTCCAACTTGTGGCCCAAAACAAGAGGCATCGGACTTTCCAGCCGAAAGATGAACGTGCATACAAGGTTGTCATCAAAGGACTCCACCACTCCACCGATCGTGAGGAAATCATTGAAGACCTTCGCAGACAAGGGCACGCTGTTAGAGATCTGCACAATCCCATTGGCAGAAGAACTAAAGAACCGCTGGGAATATTCTTCGCCAACCTGGAGCCTTCCAGCAACAACAAAGACGTCTACCAAGTCAAGCGGATCTGCAGGTCGGTAGTAACCATTGAACCGCCGCAGAAGTTCAACGACGTGCCTCAATGCTTCAGGTGCCAAGGATTCGGTCATACACAGCGTTACTGCTTCCTGGAATACCGATGTGTAAAGTGTGGAGGCCCTCACGAATCGAGGGCATGTGAGAAGAGGGAGGACGACAAAGCGTGCTGCTTCCACTGCCAGGCGGACCATCCTGCGTCTTTCAAGGGATGCCCTGCATACAAAAGGGCCAAAGCACTCGCTGCTCCGAAAACAAGGCCCGTCGCTAATGCTAACAAGGCGCCGCCCGTGGCATCACCAAACGTCACCTCTGGCAGGAGCTACCGAGACGCCCTCAACGGAGTGCACGCAGCACCGCAGAATCCCACAACCCCAGTCCAAACCCAAACAGAAACCCCACACTCCGGTCAGATAGAAGCGATGTTCGCTCGCATGGAAGGAATGATGGAAAGGATGATGGAGCGCATGTTCACCCAGATGACACAGCTGGTGGCCACCATTCTCAACAGCAAGTCATGCAACTAAAGCTCCACCTAGTCGTCTGGAATGCGAACGGCCTGCAGAACAGCAAGGCCATAGTCGAGCACCATCTGAAGACCCACCAGATCGATATCCTACTCGTAGCCGAAACCCACTTCTCCCCCAGATCCCACTTTAATATCAGCGGATATGACCTCATCCATGCAGACCATCCTTCTGGCAGAGCACGCGGTGGAGCAGCCATCCTCATCAGGAGCGGTATTCAATACCTAGAGCTGCCCGCGTTTCAGCAAGACTGGGCACAATGTCCTGTCATCAGGATTGTCAGCCCGCAAGGAGATTTAGACATTGGAGCGGTCTACTTTCCCCCCAGATACCGCATAACAGCATCTCACCTCAGTGAGTTCTTCGAGCATTTTGGGCCCCGCTTCATAGCAGCTGGAGATTATAACGCCAAACATTCTTGGTGGGGATCGCGCGCCAACAACCCCAAAGGGAAAACTCTGTTTGGGTACCTGCAACGCCACCGACTGGACTGCCACTCCACTGGCGAGCCCACTCACTGGCCAACGAATCCCCTCAAGACTCCAGACCTACTGGACTTTGCTGTGTCGAAAGGCATAGGGCATGCGAAGATCAGCTGCACAACAAATGCTGATCTCCTGTCAGACCACTGTGCAATAAACGTGCTAATCAACACGCCAGTCCTCAGGAAAACCCCGCTCAGAAGGCTCACTGGAAAATATACCGACGCCGCCAAGTTCGCGTCCTGGATGCTCTCCACCGTCAATCCGAACCCCATCCTCAACACACCCAGGAACATTGATGAAGCTATCGGGAATCTCACCAGGCAGATGCAAAACGCTGCGGAATTCGCAAGCCCACCGCCACCAAAGACTGCGAGAACACCTAGCAGGGACCTCCACCTCTGGTCCCCGGAAATTGCGGCACTCG
Organism: Drosophila mauritiana; assembly: GCF_004382145.1. Taxonomy (NCBI): domain Eukaryota; kingdom Metazoa; phylum Arthropoda; class Insecta; order Diptera; family Drosophilidae; genus Drosophila; species Drosophila mauritiana. The sequence continues at coordinate 14,885 of NW_022881425.1, forward strand.
TGACTGAGAAGAGGCGTCTCAGGAGAGTTTGGTTCTTGACGCGCAATCCAAGAGACAAAACAGCGCTCAATCACGCCACAAAGGAGTTGAAGGACAAGATCTCCAGCCTACGCCAGGACTCCTTCCTCAGATTCCTCGAGGAACTCTCTCCCGGGGACCCAGACCACAATCTGTGGAACGTCACCCGCCACATTAAACGACCAGCCAAAAAGGTTTCCGCAGTGCGCAAAGCAGATGGATCCTGGTGCCGTTCGGATGCTGAAAGAGCAGAAGCTTTCGCCGAACACCTTTACAACGCCTTCTCTCCGTTCGACTGCTGCACTGCCGAAGAACATGCTGAAACAGCCCGGTTTCTCAATAGCCCAAGCTCTCCCGGTCCCCCGTTGGAACCAGTCGACCCTGAGGAAGTTGCGCAGGAGATTGCTCTACTGAAGAACAACAAATCTCCAGGCCTGGATCGTATAGATGCGGCGGCCCTAAAAATGCTCCCATTCCGCTGCACACAAATGCTGGCCAGCATTTACAACAGCTGCTTCCGGCTAGGGTACTTCCCGGAAGAGTGGAAAAGAGCAGAGGTTATTGTCCTCCTCAAGCCTGGTAAGCCTGAAGCCAATCTCGCCTCCTATCGTCCGATTAGTTTGCTGGCAATCCTCTCCAAAATACTCGAAAGAGTATTTTTGCGCAGAGTATTGCCAGTACTGGATGAGGCTGGTTTGATCCCCGATCACCAGTTTGGCTTCAGGCGCTCCCACGGAACACCAGAGCAATGCCACCGGCTAGTCGAACGGATCCTCGAGGCATTCGAGCAAAAGAAATACTGCTGCGCTGTAATGCTCGACGTGAAGCAGGCATTCGACAGAGTTTGGCATCCTGGACTCCTCCATAAACTCAAATCCTACCTCCCAAGCCCCCATTTTACCCTCCTCAAATCCTACACTGAGGGAAGAGCATTCCAAGTCAGATGCGGAAGTGCAATAAGCCTACCCAGACTGATCAGAGCTGGAGTTCCGCAAGGCAGTGTGCTCGGACCAATACTGTACACCCTTTACACCGCAGACCTTCCCATAATCCCCTCCAGGAACCTAACTATAGCGACTTATGCAGATGACACGGCTTTCCTCGCCTCCTCATCCGACCCACGAGAAGCCTCCGAAACAATCCAAAGGCAAATGGACGCGCTACATCCCTGGCTCAGCAGGTGGAACATCGTAGTGAACGCGGAAAAATCTACCCAAACAACATTTGCACTAAGGAGAGGAGACTGCCCACCGGTCACGCTAAACGGAGTCATCATTCCCAACGCACCCGCACCCAAGTACCTAGGACTTACCCTGGACCGCAGGCTCACTTGGCGTCCCCACATCGTCAGCAAACGCATACAGGCCGATGCGCGTCTGAGGCAGATGCATTGGCTTATTGGGAGAGGGTCCAAGCTAAGGCAGAACCACAAAATCCTGGTGTACAAGGCAATTCTCAAGCCCATCTGGACCTACGGGATACAGCTATGGGGCACGGCAAGCCACACGAATCGCCTGCGTATACAGCGGTTCCAGAATAGGTGCTTGAGAATTGCCTGTAATGCGCATCCCTACCACGAGAATGTCGCCATACATAGGGAACTTGGAATCCCACAAGTCGCTGATGAAATCTCCAGGCTCAGCGAGAGATACCTGAAAAGGCTCGAAAACCACCCTAACCACCTCGCCACCAACCTGTTAGACAATAGCCAAACAAGCAGACGTCTCATGAGGAGACACCCTCTCGATCTTCCACAACAATAGACAACACATATAAAACCCGCCACAAATACATGTACAATAGTATCCCTTAAGCTAATGTTCCCCCGCAAAACCATTTAATTATTGTCCACTAGGACAGATTTTAAATAAATAAACGCACGCTAAAAAAAAAAAAAAAAAAAAAAAAAAAACTAAATTGATGACGAGGTATTTGGCAACTTGATAAATTCTTTAAAGTCTTTATATCAAAAATTATATGATAGGGACAATATCATATGCGTCACTAAATTGATGACGAGGTGTTTGGCAACTTGACACAATTCATTAAAGTCTTTATATTAATTATATGATAGGGACAATATCATATGCGTCACTAAATTGATGACGAGGTATTTGGCAACTTGATACAATTCTTTAAAGTTTTTATATCAAAAATTATATGATAGGGACAATATCATATGCGTCACTAAATTGATGACGAGGTGTTTGGCAACTTGACACAATTCATTAAAGTCTTTATATTAATTATATGATAGGGACAATATCATATGCGTCACTAAATTGATGACGAGGTATTTGGCAACTTGATAAATTCTTTAAAGTCTTTATATCAAAAATTATATGATAGGGACAATATCATATGCGTCACTAAATTGATGACGAGGTGTTTGGCAACTTGACACAATTCATTAAAGTCTTTATATTAATTATATGATAGGGACAATATCATATGCGTCACTAAATTGATGACGAGGTATTTGGCAACGTGATAGAATTCTTTAAAGTCTTTATATCAAAAATTATACGATAGGGACAATATCATATGCGTCACTAAATTGATGACGAGGTATTTGGCAACTTGATATAATTCTTTAAAGTCTTTATATCAAAAATTATATGATAGGGACAATATCATATGCGTCACTAAATTGATGACGAGGTGTTTGTTTGGCTACAGGAAAAATCATTTATTTATCGAATCATCAAGCAAAGGATAAGCTTCAGTGGATCGCAGTATGGCAGCTGCTCAACCACTTACAACACCTTGCCTGTTACAAAAGTCGTTTACAATTGATTCTAGGCTTTGTCATTGTATTAAATAATGCTTTTATATGTAACTAGCGCGGCATCAGGTGATCGAAGATCCTCCTAATTTACTATGTTACAAATTACATTGGCATCACATCCATTGTCGTTTATAAAATAAATTATAAACTTTAAATGGTTTAGAAGCCATACAATGCAAATTGCCCCTTATTTATCATTGCAGTCCAGCACGGATACGACCTTAGAGGCGTTCAGGCATAATCCAACGGACGTAGCGTCATACCACTGTTCGCTCGAACAAGTATTGTGCCATTGGTCCGTACCTGCGGTTCCTCTCGTACTACGCAGGAATGCTGTCGCAACAACGTTTTGTCATTAGTAGGGTAAAACTAACCTGTCTCACGACGGTCTAAACCCAGCTCACGTTCCCTTGCATGGGTGAACAATCCAACGCTTGGTGAATTTTGCTTCACAATGATAGGAAGAGCCGACATCGAAGGATCAAAAAGCGACGTCGCTATGAACGCTTGGCCGCCACAAGCCAGTTATCCCTATGGTAACTTTTCTGACACCTCTTGTTAAAAACTCTTTAAACCAAAAGGATCGATAGGCCGAGCTTTTGCTGTCCCTGTGTGTACTGAACACCGAGATCAAGTCAGCATTTGCCCTTTTGCTCTATGTGTGGTTTCTGTCCGCACTGAGCTGGCCTTGGGACACCTCCGTTATTATTTGAGAGATGTACCGCCCCAGTCAAACTCCCTACCTGGCAATGTCCTTGAATTGGATCATACCTGAGTAATTGGAGTTATACCAAATTTTCAAATCAAAAATACATAAATGCATCGTTTTATTAAAGAATTTGTTTGCGATTATATAACAAACTCGTGATACTTTGATCAAGAAGCTTGCATCAAAACCCAATACCATAAGATATAATAAATATATCCGTATAATGGCTAGGAAATGATACACGTTCCATTTAATCAAGTAAGTAAGGAAACAATAAGAGTAGTGGTATTTCATTGACGATACCAAACCGAGGTCTAATATCTCCCACTTATTCTACACCTCTTATGTCTCCTTACACTGCCAGATTAGAGTCAAGCTCAAAAGGGTCTTCTTTCCCCGCTAATTATTCCAAGCCCGTTCCCTTGGCTGTGGTTTCGCTAGATAGTAGATAGGGACAGTAGGAATCTCGTTAATCCATTCATGCGCGTCACTAATTAGATGACGAGGCATTTGGCTACCTTAAGAGAGTCATAGTTACTCCCGCCGTTGACCCGCGCTTACTTGAATTTCTTCACTTTGACATTCAGAGCACTGGGCAGAAATCACATTGTGTCAACACCCGCTAGGGCCATCACAATGCTTTGTTTTAATTAGACAGTCGGATTCCCCAAGTCCGTGCCAGTTCTGAATTGATTGTTAATTGATAATCGTTATAATTGATAAGAACTAATTGGTTTAACCCAAATAGTATTCTTAAAAATTTTAGCAAGAAAGTTCCACAATTGGCTACGTAACTAAACTATCCGGGGAACAAGTAACTAACATAAATGCTAGAAACTCTATTTACCCAGAACGAGCACATAAACCATGTTATTGTTTCCCAATCAAGCCCGACTATCTCAATCTTCAGAGCCAATCCTTATCCCGAAGTTACGGATCTAATTTGCCGACTTCCCTTACCTACATTATTCTATCGACTAGAGACTCTTCACCTTGGAGACCAGCTGCGGATATTGGTACGGCCTGTTGAGAAGTTTGCGTGTCCCCACCATAAATTTTCAAGGTCCGAGGAGAAAATATCGACACAACAGTATATGTCATGCTCTTCTAGCCCATCTACCATATCTCTCTGCGAAAGACTTCCATGGTAGTACGGCTATAAAACAGAAAAGAAAACTCTTCCGATATCTCTCGACGGCTTCTTTATGGTCGTTCCTGTTGCCAGGATGAGCACGAGGCCCATATTTAATAACAAACGGATACTCAACAGGTTACGGAATTGGAACCGTATTCCCTTTCGTTCAAAATTATTCAAGTGTATTATATTCGCTTTGTTTATATAGTTAGGCATTTTTGTTTTACTTGAAAATTTTCGGCTTTCGCCTTGAACTTAGGACCGACTAACTCGTGATCAACCACTGTTCACACGAAACCCTTCTCCACTTCAGTCCTCCAAGGTCTCATTCGATTATTTGCTACTACCACCAAGATCTGTACCAATGGCAGCTCCATGCAGGCTTACGCCAAACACTTCTACGCATACCATTGTACCTTCCTACTCACTAAAGTTTCAAAATTTATATCACAAGTAATATAAATCATCTACTTTAGCGGTAATGTATAGGTATACAACTTAAGCGCCATCCATTTTAAGGGCTAGTTGCTTCGGCAGGTGAGTTGTTACACACTCCTTAGCGGATTTCGACTTCCATGATCACCGTCCTGCTGTTTTAAGCAACCAACGCCTTTCATGGTATCTGCATGAGTTGTTAATTTGGGCACCGTAACATTACGTTTGGTTCATCCCACAGCGCCAGTTCTGCTTACCAAAAGTGGCCCACTGGGCACATTATATCATAACCTTGAACTTCATATCAAGAAAGTTAAGGTTCTTACCCATTTAAAGTTTGAGAATAGGTTAAGATCGTTTCGACCCTAAGGCCTCTAATCATTCGCTTTACCAGATAAGATTATTTTATATAATATTAAAATGCACCAGCTATCCTGAGGGAAACTTCGGAAGGAACCAGCTACTAGATGGTTCGATTGGTCTTTCGCCCCTATACTCAATTCTGACAATCGATTTGCACGTCAGAACTGTTTCGGTCTTCCATCAGGGTTTCCCCTGACTTCAACCTGATCAAGTATAGTTCACCATCTTTCGGGTCACAGCATATATGCTCAAGGTACGTTCCAGTTAGAGGCATAAATAATATAAATATACATTATACATAACTATATAGAACGCCCCGGGATTGTGTTAATTAGCTATAAATAGCTAAAAAACTAATCCCATTATTAGTCAAGTTAATTACGCTATTAGGTTTACATCCCAATAACTTGCACATATGTTAGACTCCTTGGTCCGTGTTTCAAGACGGGTCCCGAAGGTATCCTGAATCTTTCGCATTGTTAATCATACAAGAGCATATAATAAACACAAAAATCAATGATAATTATGCCATTATATAATTCCGAAAAATTAACGCTCTGTAATAATATAAATCTATCAGCACTTTATCAAATTAATAACATTTATTCTGTGTTAAAATGCAAGCAATTTAATTGGAATAAACTATAAGTTATATTTTATGATAAATTTGGGATATGCTAATAGATTACAATGTCCTTATATGGAAAAAATGCACATTATTCTTAATAATATTATTTAAATATTACAATTTTAATGATGAATTTTCCATAACGGATATTCAGGTTCATCGGGCTTAACCTCTAAGCAGTTTCACGTACTGTTTAACTCTCTATTCAGAGTTCTTTTCAACTTTCCCTCACGGTACTTGTTTACTATCGGTCTCATGGTTATATTTAGTTTTAGATGGAGTTTACCACCCACTTAGTGCTGCACTATCAAGCAACACGACTCTTTGGAAACATCATCTAGTAATCATTAACGTTATACGGGCCTGGCACCCTCTATGGGTAAATGGCCTCATTTAAGAAGGACTTAAATCATTAATTTCTCATACTAGAATATTGACGCTCCATACACTGCATCTCACATTTGCCATATAGACAAAGTGACTTAGTGCTGAACTGTTTTCTTTTCGCTCGCCGCTACTAAGAAAATCCTTGTTAGTTTCTTTTCCTCCCCTAATTAATATGCTTAAATTCAGGGGGTAGTCCCATATGAGTTGAGGTTGTATATATAACTATTTTTTGCCATAAATTCTTTATATATAAATGATAAAACAATCAATTAAATTCGTTATAAATAGTTCCAATAGTTCTTGTAAGCAAAGTTATTTTTTATCCATTTAACGAACCAACGAAGAATAATAACAAAACCAAGATTTTTCTTTTTCCGAATCATTAATAAGAGACAATTCTAGATGAAAAATATTTCAATTTTTTATGCTAGACATTTCTCAGTATTATTTGATTGAAAAAGAAAATATTTCTCTTCGTTTTTCACATTCAAATGTGAGATAATGTTTTTCATTTCTTTTTTAATATTATGAATAAAATCATTATTTAATCCAATAATATACCATATGCTTATAAAAAATTTATAAACAACTTAATTAGCATAGTCTTACAACCCTCAACCATATGTAGTCCAAGCAGCACTATAAAATTAATTAAAGTACATAACAGCATGGACTGCGATATGCGTTCAAAATGTCGATGTTCATGTGTCCTGCAGTTCACACGATGACGCACAGTTTGCTGCGTTCTTCATCGACCCATGAGCCGAGTGATCCACCGCTTAGAGTTTTATAATTCATTTTTATATAATATCAATATTGTTTTTATTGAAAGAAATTAAAAATACACCATTTTACTGGCATATATCAATTCCTTCAATAAATTTATTTTTATACCTAAAAATAAATGTTGCGATATGTCTTAGTTTCATATAAGCATTATGTATCATAAAAATCTGGTTATGGTTTGCTATTTTGGGTGACACATACTGCAAAATTTATATAAAACATTAACCTGATGGATGACAGGTACAAACATTGTATATTTTAGGTTGTTGCATTAGCCAACGTATGCTCATAACATAGATGAACAATACATATTCGCAACGCGTGTATATTATGGTCCATATACACACACACTTATTTTGAATACCACATTCAAAATTATTTTAATTTTAATTCGACTTCTACTTTCAAATTTTGTTCAGTTTCTTCGATTTCCATTTTCGAGAATTTGTTTTTATAGGAAACGCCATTGTTGTAGTAGGTACTGCCACAAATACGCACAACAACATTAATAATGTTAAAGTCTTTTTATGAGGTTGCCAAGCCCCACATATAAAATAAAAGCCATCTTCATTTTATTTTGACTTTAACTTTTGATTCCGTGGAATCATTTTGTAATATTTTTATTTTGGTAAATTGTATTTATTTGTATTATAACAAATGTTTATTAACGATAAGGATATTATACAATAATGATCCTTCCGCAGGTTCACCTACGGAAACCTTGTTACGACTTTTACTTCCTCTAAATAATCAAGTTCGGTCAACTTTTGCGAAACAACCGTAACACGCAAGGCGTCACAGTGATCACGTCCGGAGACCTCACTAAATAATTCAATCGGTAGTAGCGACGGGCGGTGTGTACAAAGGGCAGGGACGTAATCAATGCGAGTTAATGACTCACACTTACTGGGAATTCCAAGTTCATGTGAACAGTTTCAGTTCACAATCCCAAGCATGAAAGTGGTTCAGCGGTTTACCCGGACCTCTCGGTCTAGGAAATACACGTTGATACTTTCATTGTAGCGCGCGTGCAGCCCAGGACATCTAAGGGCATCACAGACCTGTTATTGCTCAATCTCATTATTGCTAGACGCAATTTGTCCATTTAAGAAGCTAGTGTCCTTATAATGGGACAAACCAACAGGTACGGCTCCACTTACATAAACACATTCAAACACAATAAACATTTTACTGCCACCATGAATGAAGGCTACATAAGCTTCAGCACCATAATCCTGAAGATATCTATTTAATATATTTGAGTCTCGTTCGTTATCGGAATTAACCAGACAAATCACTCCACGAACTAAGAACGGCCATGCACCACCACCCATAGATTCGAGAAAGAGCTATCAATCTGTCTTACACACTTATGTTCGGACCTGGTAAGTTTTCCCGTGTTGAGTCAAATTAAGCCGCAGGCTCCACTCCTGGTGGTGCCCTTCCGTCAATTCCTTTAAGTTTCAGCTTTGCAACCATACTTCCCCCGGAGCCCAAAAGCTTTGGTTTCCCGGGAAGCGACTGAGAGAGCCATAAAAGTAGCTACACCCAATTGCTAGCTGGCATCGTTTATGGTTAGAACTAGGGCGGTATCTGATCGCCTTCGAACCTCTAACTTTCGTTCTTGATTAATGAAAACATCTTTGGCAAATGCTTTCGCTTAAGTTAGTCTTACGACGGTCCAAGAATTTCACCTCTCGCGTCGTAATACTAATGCCCCCAAACTGCTTCTATTAATCATTACCTCTTGATCTGAAAACCAATGAAAGCAGAACAGAGGTCTTATTTCATTATCCCATGCACAGAATATTCAGGCATTTGAAGCCTGCTTTAAGCACTCTAATTTGTTCAAAGTAATAGTACCGGCCCACAATAACACTCGTTTAAGAGCACTAGTGCAGGTTTTTAAATAGGAGGAACATATGAAAAAATACAAGTATTTAATCACATATAAGAACTCCACCGGTAATACGCTTACATACATAAAGGTATAGTACTAACCACAATTGTAAGTTGTACTACCCGTATGAAGCACAAGTTCAACTACGAACGTTTTAACCGCAACAACTTTAATATACGCTATTGGAGCTGGAATTACCGCGGCTGCTGGCACCAGACTTGCCCTCCAATTGGTCCTTGTTAAAGGATTTAAAGTGTACTCATTCCAATTACAGGGCCTCGGATATGAGTCCTGTATTGTTATTTTTCGTCACTACCTCCCCGAGCTGGGAGTGGGTAATTTACGCGCCTGCTGCCTTCCTTAGATGTGGTAGCCGTTTCTCAGGCTCCCTCTCCGGAATCGAACCCTGATTCCCCGTTACCCGTTGCAACCATGGTAGTCCTAGATACTACCATCAAAAGTTGATAGGGCAGACATTTGAAAGATCTGTCGTCGGTACAAGACCATACGATCTGCATGTTATCTAGAGTTCAACCAATATAACGATCTTGCGATCGCTTGGTTTTAGCCTAATAAAAGCACATGTCCCATAAGGTTCATGTTTTAATTGCATGTATTAGCTCTAGAATTACCACAGTTATCCAAGTAACTGTTAACGATCTAAGGAACCATAACTGATATAATGAGCCTTTTGCGGTTTCACTTTTAATTCGTGTGTACTTAGACATGCATGGCTTAATCTTTGAGACAAGCATATAACTACTGGCAGGATCAACCAGAATAATGTTTTTCCTTCATATTCCATTCATATATTTTGAATCGAAATAAGCAATATAATAGATATATAGATATATAGATTTTTCACTTTATATAATTCCATGATTTTTATTATATTGAATAAAATTCAATATTTCGCCTTTGGGTAAAATTTTAAATATATAAGTAAAAAAATCCATTCGATTACGGCCATTTTTATATAGCATTCGTAATCCATATTTTCATTTTTAATTTATACTTGTTTTACCAATATAACAAGAATTTCATCTAATTATTGTAATATATATATTTCTATAATTTTATCTTTTTATACATACATATTTCATTATAAAATATCATTTTATTTCCAACATACATAATTATTGTATCCACACATGTACAATTTTTGTTTAACCAATATAAATATTAAGTTAAATCATTTGCATTTTGAAGATAAATTTAAAATTTATCTCTTTTCATATATATCTCTGGTAATATATAACATAAAACCAAGCGCATATGATAATATTTCCACATTTAATATATAATTTTATATTTCTTTCATAAGAATCCATATTTGTATTATACCGTAACGATATAATAATCCAACTATACGGCAGGTAATAAATTAATATTTGCCTGCCTCCAAAAATTAACGATAATATATGGAAACGATTTGTTATTCTATATATAATAGAAACTTGACTTTTGTTTCAACGATATTATCTATAAAGCGTATATTCCTATTATCCGCGGAGCCAAGTCCCGTGTTCTATAGAACTGAGAAACAAATTTGTACGGATAATAATATACTTTATTGTATGTAACCAATATAAACATAATCCGAAATAAATATTTCGAATAATGCGGGAGGTCGGCAACCACTGCCTACCTATAGTAGTTTTTGAACCCGCTGTCCTCAAAGCGGGTATTTTCAATTCCGTTTGCCACCCAACATACGGGCTATTCTCTTATATATTAAGAGATTATAGGAACATTTCATTTTTTTTCCATTATTCATATATAATATGATTATTTTTTCCCTTATACATATAATAATTAATCATTTTCATATGTATATTATTTAATTTACTCATATTATTGCCAAAATCATATGAATACATAAGTTTTGAACAATATGAGAGGTCGGCAACCACTGCCTACCTATAGTAGTTTTTGAACCCTCTGTCGTAATTCCGGTCGTTTACACTACTATACCCTCTCACTATAATGGCTTTTCTCTATAATACTAAGAGAATGTGGGATATTTTCAGCATTTTTTCCCTTATACATATAATAATTAATCATTTTCATATGTATATTATTTAATTTACTCATATTATTGCCAAAATCATATGAATACATAAGTTTTGAACAATATGAGAGGTCGGCAACCACTGCCTACCTATAGTAGTTTTTGAACCCTCTGTCGTAATTCCGGTCGTTTACACTACTATACCCTCTCACTATAATGGCTTTTCTCTATAATACTAAGAGAATGTGGGATATTTTCAGCATTTTTTCCCTTATACATATAATAATTAATCATTTTCATATGTATATTATTTAATTTACTCATATTATTGCCAAAATCATATGAATACATAAGTTTTGAACAATATGAGAGGTCGGCAACCACTGCCTACCTATAGTAGTTTTTGAACCCTCTGTCGTAATTCCGGTCGTTTACACTACTATACCCTCTCACTATAATGGCTTTTCTCTATAATACTAAGAGAATGTGGGATATTTTCAGAATTTTTTCCCTTATACATATAATAATTAATCATTTTCATATGTATATTATTTAATTTACTCATATTATTGCCAAAATCATATGAATACATAAGTTTTGAACAATATGAGAGGTCGGCAACCACTGCCTACCTATAGTAGTTTTTGAACCCTCTGTCGTAATTCCGGTCGTTTACACTACTATACCCTCTCACTATAATGGCTTTTCTCTATTATACTAAGAGAATGTGGGATATTTTCAGCATTTTTTCCCTTATACATATAATAATTAATAATTTTCATATGTATATTATTTAATTTACTCATATAATTGCCAAAATCATATGAATACATAAGTTTTGAACAATATGAGAGGTCGGCAACCACTGCCTACCTATAGTAGTTTTTGAACCCTCTGTCGTAATTCCGGTCGTTTACACTACTATACCCTCTCACTATAATGGCTTTTCTCTATAATACTAAGAGAATGTGGGAATATTTCAGCATTTTTTCCCCTATACATATAATAATTAATAATTTTCATATGTATATTATTTAATTTACTCATATAATTGCCAAAATCATATGAATACATAAGTTTTGAACAATATGAGAGGTCGGCAACCACTGCCTACCTATAGTAGTTTTTGAACCCTCTGTCGTAATTCCGGTCGTTTACACTACTATACCCTCTCACTATAATGGCTTTTCTCTATAATACTAAGAGAATGTGGGAATATTTCAGCATTTTTTCCCCTATACATATAATAATTAATAATTTTCATATGTATATTATTTAATTTACTCATATAATTGCCAAAATCATATAAATACATAAGTTTTGAACAATATCAGAGGTCAGCAACGGTCTTTCCTCTATAATACTAAGATAATATGGGAATATTTTCAGCATTTTTTCCCTTATACATTTATACATATAATAATTAATCATTTTCATATGTATATTATTTAATTTACTCATATTATTGCCAAAATCATATAAATACATAAGTTTTGAACAATATCAGAGGTCAGCAACGGTCTTTCCTCTATAATACTAAGATAATGTGGGAATATTTCATCATTTTTTCCTTTATACATTTATACATATAATATTTAATCATTTTATATGTATATTATTTAATTTACTCATATAATTGCCAAAATCATATAAATACATAAGTTTTGAACAATATCAGAGGTCGGCAACGGTCTTTCCTCTATAATACTAAGATAATATGGGAATATTTCAGCATTTTTTCCCTTATACATATAATAATTAATCATTTTCATATGTATATTATTTAATTTACTCGTATAATTGCCAAAATCCTATGAAGACATAAGAGAATACAATATGAGAGGTCGGCGCAACCATAATATAGTAGTTGATGACGAGGTGTTTGGCAACTTGATACAATTCTTTAAAAAGTCTTTATATTAATTATATGATAGGGACAATATCATATGCGTCACTAAATTGATGACGAGGTGTTTGGCAACGTGACACAAATCATTAAAGTCTTTATATTAATTATATGATAGAGACAATATCATATGCGTCACTAAATTGATGACGAGGTATTTGGCAACTTGATAGAATTCTTTAAAGTCTTTATATCAAAAATTATATGATAGGGACAATATCATATGCGTCACTAAATTGATGACGAGGTGTTTGGCAACTTGACACAATTCATTAAAGTCTTTATATTAATTATATGATAGAGACAATATCATATGCGTCACTAAATTGATGACGAGGTATTTGGCAACTTGATATAATTCTTTAAAGTCTTTATATCAAATATTATATGATAGGGACAATATCATATGCGTCACTAAATTGATGACGAGGTGTTTGGCAACTTGACACAATTCATTAAAGTCTTTATATTAATTATATGATAGGGACAATATCATATGCGTCACTAAATTGATGACGAGGTATTTGGCAACTTGATACAATTCTTTAAAGTTTTTATATCAAAAATTATATGATAGGGACAATATCATATGCGTCACTAAATTGATGACGAGGTGTTTGGCAACTTGACACAATTCATTAAAGTCTTTATATTAATTATATGATAGGGACAATATCATATGCGTCACTAAATTGATGACGAGGTATTTGGCAACTTGATACAATTCTTTAAAGTTTTTATATCAAAAATTATATGATAGGGACAATATCATATGCGTCACTAAATTGATGACGAGGTGTTTGGCAACTTGACACAATTCATTAAAGTCTTTATATTAATTATATGATAGAGACAATATCATATGCGTCACTAAATTGATGACGAGGTATTTGGCAACTTGATATAATTCTTTAAAGTCTTTATATCAAAAATTATATGATAGGGACAATATCATATGCGTCACTAAATTGATGACGAGGTGTTTGGCAACTTGACACAATTCATTAAAGTCTTTATATTAATTATATGATAGGGACAATATCATATGCGTCACTAAATTGATGACGAGGTATTTGGCAACTTGATATAATTCTTTAAAGTCTTTATATCAAAAATTATATGATAGGGACAATATCATATGCGTCACTAAATTGATGACGAGGTGTTTGGCAACTTGACACAATTCATTAAAGTCTTTATATTAATTATATGATAGGGACAATATCATATGCGTCACTAAATTGATGACGAGGTATTTGGCAACTTGATACAATTCTTTAAAGTTTTTATATCAAAAATTATATGATAGGGACAATATCATATGCGTCACTAAATTGATGACGAGGTGTTTGGCAACGTGACACAAATCATTAAAGTCTTTATATTAATTATATGATAGAGACAATATCATATGCGTCACTAAATTGATGACGAGGTATTTGGCAACTTGATAGAATTCTTTAAAGTCTTTATATCAAAAATTATATGATAGGGACAATATCATATGCGTCACTAAATTGATGACGAGGTGTTTGGCAACTTGACACAATTCATTAAAGTCTTTATATTAATTATATGATAGAGACAATATCATATGCGTCACTAAATTGATGACGAGGTGTTTGGCAACTTGACACAATTCATTAAAGTCTTTATATTAATTATATGATAGGACAATATCATATGCGTCACTAAATTGATGACGAGGTATTTGGCAACTTGATACAATTCTTTAAAGTTTTTATATCAAAAATTATATGATAGGGACAATATCATATGCGTCACTAAATTGATGACGAGGTGTTTGGCAACTTGACACAATTCATTAAAGTCTTTATATTAATTATATGATAGGGACAATATCATATGCGTCACTAAATTGATGACGAGGTATTTGGCAACTTGATACAATTCTTTAAAGTTTTTATATCAAAAATTATATGATAGGGACAATATCATATGCGTCACTAAATTGATGACGAGGTGTTTGGCAACTTGACACAATTCATTAAAGTCTTTATATTAATTATATGATAGAGACAATATCATATGCGTCACTAAATTGATGACGAGGTATTTGGCAACTTGATATAATTCTTTAAAGTCTTTATATCAAAAATTATATGATAGGGACAATATCATATGCGTCACTAAATTGATGACGAGGTATTTGGCAACGTGATAGAATTCTTTAAAGTCTTTATATCAAAAATTATACGATAGGGACAATATCATATGCGTCACTAAATTGATGACGAGGTATTTGGCAACTTGATATAATTCTTTAAAGTCTTTATATCAAAAATTATATGATAGGGACAATATCATATGCGTCACTAAATTGATGACGAGGTGTTTGTTTGGCTACAGGAAAAATCATTTATTTATCGAATCATCAAGCAAAGGATAAGCTTCAGTGGATCGCAGTATGGCAGCTGCTCAACCACTTACAACACCTTGCCTGTTACAAAAGTCGTTTACAATTGATTCTAGGCTTTGTCATTGTATTAAATAATGCTTTTATATGTAACTAGCGCGGCATCAGGTGATCGAAGATCCTCCTAATTTACTATGTTACAAATTACATTGGCATCACATCCATTGTCGTTTATAAAATAAATTATAAACTTTAAATGGTTTAGAAGCCATACAATGCAAATTGCCCCTTATTTATCATTGCAGTCCAGCACGGATACGACCTTAGAGGCGTTCAGGCATAATCCAACGGACGTAGCGTCATACCACTGTTCGCTCGAACAAGTATTGTGCCATTGGTCCGTACCTGCGGTTCCTCTCGTACTACGCAGGAATGCTGTCGCAACAACGTTTTGTCATTAGTAGGGTAAAACTAACCTGTCTCACGACGGTCTAAACCCAGCTCACGTTCCCTTGCATGGGTGAACAATCCAACGCTTGGTGAATTTTGCTTCACAATGATAGGAAGAGCCGACATCGAAGGATCAAAAAGCGACGTCGCTATGAACGCTTGGCCGCCACAAGCCAGTTATCCCTATGGTAACTTTTCTGACACCTCTTGTTAAAAACTCTTTAAACCAAAAGGATCGATAGGCCGAGCTTTTGCTGTCCCTGTGTGTACTGAACACCGAGATCAAGTCAGCATTTGCCCTTTTGCTCTATGTGTGGTTTCTGTCCGCACTGAGCTGGCCTTGGGACACCTCCGTTATTATTTGAGAGATGTACCGCCCCAGTCAAACTCCCTACCTGGCAATGTCCTTGAATTGGATCATACCTGAGTAATTGGAGTTATACCAAATTTTCAAATCAAAAATACATAAATGCATCGTTTTATTAAAGAATTTGTTTGCGATTATATAACAAACTCGTGATACTTTGATCAAGAAGCTTGCATCAAAACCCAATACCATAAGATATAATAAATATATCCGTATAATGGCTAGGAAATGATACACGTTCCATTTAATCAAGTAAGTAAGGAAACAATAAGAGTAGTGGTATTTCATTGACGATACCAAACCGAGGTCTAATATCTCCCACTTATTCTACACCTCTTATGTCTCCTTACACTGCCAGATTAGAGTCAAGCTCAAAAGGGTCTTCTTTCCCCGCTAATTATTCCAAGCCCGTTCCCTTGGCTGTGGTTTCGCTAGATAGTAGATAGGGACAGTAGGAATCTCGTTAATCCATTCATGCGCGTCACTAATTAGATGACGAGGCATTTGGCTACCTTAAGAGAGTCATAGTTACTCCCGCCGTTGACCCGCGCTTACTTGAATTTCTTCACTTTGACATTCAGAGCACTGGGCAGAAATCACATTGTGTCAACACCCGCTAGGGCCATCACAATGCTTTGTTTTAATTAGACAGTCGGATTCCCCAAGTCCGTGCCAGTTCTGAATTGATTGTTAATTGATAATCGTTATAATTGATAAGAACTAATTGGTTTAACCCAAATAGTATTCTTAAAAATTTTAGCAAGAAAGTTCCACAATTGGCTACGTAACTAAACTATCCGGGGAACAAGTAACTAACATAAATGCTAGAAACTCTATTTACCCAGAACGAGCACATAAACCATGTTATTGTTTCCCAATCAAGCCCGACTATCTCAATCTTCAGAGCCAATCCTTATCCCGAAGTTACGGATCTAATTTGCCGACTTCCCTTACCTACATTATTCTATCGACTAGAGACTCTTCACCTTGGAGACCAGCTGCGGATATTGGTACGGCCTGTTGAGAAGTTTGCGTGTCCCCACCATAAATTTTCAAGGTCCGAGGAGAAAATATCGACACAACAGTATATGTCATGCTCTTCTAGCCCATCTACCATATCTCTCTGCGAAAGACTTCCATGGTAGTACGGCTATAAAACAGAAAAGAAAACTCTTCCGATATCTCTCGACGGCTTCTTTATGGTCGTTCCTGTTGCCAGGATGAGCACGAGGCCCATATTTAATAACAAACGGATACTCAACAGGTTACGGAATTGGAACCGTATTCCCTTTCGTTCAAAATTATTCAAGTGTATTATATTCGCTTTGTTTATATAGTTAGGCATTTTTGTTTTACTTGAAAATTTTCGGCTTTCGCCTTGAACTTAGGACCGACTAACTCGTGATCAACCACTGTTCACACGAAACCCTTCTCCACTTCAGTCCTCCAAGGTCTCATTCGATTATTTGCTACTACCACCAAGATCTGTACCAATGGCAGCTCCATGCAGGCTTACGCCAAACACTTCTACGCATACCATTGTACCTTCCTACTCACTAAAGTTTCAAAATTTATATCACAAGTAATATAAATCATCTACTTTAGCGGTAATGTATAGGTATACAACTTAAGCGCCATCCATTTTAAGGGCTAGTTGCTTCGGCAGGTGAGTTGTTACACACTCCTTAGCGGATTTCGACTTCCATGATCACCGTCCTGCTGTTTTAAGCAACCAACGCCTTTCATGGTATCTGCATGAGTTGTTAATTTGGGCACCGTAACATTACGTTTGGTTCATCCCACAGCGCCAGTTCTGCTTACCAAAAGTGGCCCACTGGGCACATTATATCATAACCTTGAACTTCATATCAAGAAAGTTAAGGTTCTTACCCATTTAAAGTTTGAGAATAGGTTAAGATCGTTTCGACCCTAAGGCCTCTAATCATTCGCTTTACCAGATAAGATTATTTTATATAATATTAAAATGCACCAGCTATCCTGAGGGAAACTTCGGAAGGAACCAGCTACTAGATGGTTCGATTGGTCTTTCGCCCCTATACTCAATTCTGACAATCGATTTGCACGTCAGAACTGTTTCGGTCTTCCATCAGGGTTTCCCCTGACTTCAACCTGATCAAGTATAGTTCACCATCTTTCGGGTCACAGCATATATGCTCAAGGTACGTTCCAGTTAGAGGCATAAATAATATAAATATACATTATACATAACTATATAGAACGCCCCGGGATTGTGTTAATTAGCTATAAATAGCTAAAAAACTAATCCCATTATTAGTCAAGTTAATTACGCTATTAGGTTTACATCCCAATAACTTGCACATATGTTAGACTCCTTGGTCCGTGTTTCAAGACGGGTCCCGAAGGTATCCTGAATCTTTCGCATTGTTAATCATACAAGAGCATATAATAAACACAAAAATCAATGATAATTATGCCATTATATAATTCCGAAAAATTAACGCTCTGTAATAATATAAATCTATCAGCACTTTATCAAATTAATAACATTTATTCTGTGTTAAAATGCAAGCAATTTAATTGGAATAAACTATAAGTTATATTTTATGATAAATTTGGGATATGCTAATAGATTACAATGTCCTTATATGGAAAAAATGCACATTATTCTTAATAATATTATTTAAATATTACAATTTTAATGATGAATTTTCCATAACGGATATTCAGGTTCATCGGGCTTAACCTCTAAGCAGTTTCACGTACTGTTTAACTCTCTATTCAGAGTTCTTTTCAACTTTCCCTCACGGTACTTGTTTACTATCGGTCTCATGGTTATATTTAGTTTTAGATGGAGTTACCACCCACTTAGTGCTGCACTATCAAGCAACACGACTCTTTGGAAACATCATCTAGTAATCATTAACGTTATACGGGCCTGGCACCCTCTATGGGTAAATGGCCTCATTTAAGAAGGACTTAAATCATTAATTTCTCATACTAGAAATATTG
>NW_022881426.1:0-49185 GCF_004382145.1 Drosophila mauritiana
ATTATACATATGAAAATGATTAATTATTATATGTATATGTATAAGGGAAAAAATGCTGAAAATATTCCCATATTATCTTAGTATTATAGAGGAAAGACCGTTGCTGACCTCTGATATTGTTCAAAACTTATGTATTTATATGATTTTGGCAATTATATGAGTAAATTAAATAATATACATATGAAAATATTAATTATTATATGTATAAGGGAAAAAATGCTGAAAATATCCCACATTCTCTTAGTATTATCATTATAGTGAGAGGGTATAGTAGTGTAAAGACCGGAATTACGACAGAGGGTTCAAAAACTACTATAGGTAGGCAGTGGTTGCCGACCTCTCATATTGTTCAAAACTTATGTATTCATATGATTTTGGCAATTATATGAGTAAATTAAATAATATACATATGAAAATTATTAATTATTATATGTATAGGGGAAAAAATGCTGAAATATTCCCACATTCTCTTAGTATATAGAGAAAAGCCATTATAGTGAGAGGGTATAGTAGTGTAAACGACCGGAATTACGACAGAGGGTTCAAAAACTACTATAGGTAGGCAGTGGTTGCCGACCTCTCATATTGTTCAAAACTTATGTATTCATATGATTTTGGCAATTATATGAGTAAATTAAATAATATACATATGAAAATTATTAATTATTATATGTATAGGGAAAAAATGCTGAAATATTCCCACATTCTCTTAGTATTATAGAGAAAAGCCATTATAGTGAGAGGGTATAGTAGTGTAAACGACCGGAATTACGACAGAGGGTTCAAAAACTACTATAGGTAGGCAGTGGTTGCCGACCTCTCATATTGTTCAAAACTTATGTATTCATATGATTTTGGCAATAATATGAGTAAATTAAATAATATACATATGAAAATATTAATTATTATATGTATAAGGGAAAAAATGCTGAAAATATCCCACATTCTCTTAGTATTATAGAGAAAAGCCATTATAGTGAGGGTATAGTAGTGTAAACGACCGGAATTACGACAGAGGGTTCAAAAACTACTATAGGTAGGCAGTGGTTGCCGACCTCTCATATTGTTCAAAACTTATGTATTCATATGATTTTGGCAATAATATGAGTAAATTAAATAATATACATATGAAAATGATTAATTATTATATGTATAAGGGAAAAAATGCTGAAAATATCCCACATTCTCTTAGTATTATAGAGAAAAGCCATTATAGTGAGAGGGTATAGTAGTGTAAACGACCGGAATTACGACAGAGGGTTCAAAAACTACTATAGGTAGGCAGTGGTTGCCGACCTCTCATATTGTTCAAAACTTATGTATTCATATGATTTTGGCAATAATATGAGTAAATTAAATAATATACATATGAAAATGATTAATTATTATATGTATAAGGGAAAAAATGCTGAAAATATCCCACATTCTCTTAGTATTATAGAGAAAAAGCCATTATAGTGAGAGGGTATAGTAGTGTAAACGACCGGAATTACGACAGAGGGTTCAAAAACTACTATAGGTAGGCAGTGGTTGCCGACCTCTCATATTGTTCAAAACTTATGTATTCATATGATTTTGGCAATAATATGAGTAAATTAAATAATATACATATGAAAATGATTAATTATTATATGTATAAGGGAAAAAATGCTGAAAATATCCCACATTCTCTTAGTATTATAGAGAAAAGCCATTATAGTGAGAGGGTATAGTAGTGTAAACGACCGGAATTACGACAGAGGGTTCAAAAACTACTATAGGTAGGCAGTGGTTGCCGACCTCTCATATTGTTCAAAACTTATGTATTCATATGATTTTGGCAATAATATGAGTAAATTAAATAATATACATATGAAAATGATTAATTATTATATGTATAAGGGAAAAAATAATCATATTATATATGAATAATGGAAAAAAAATGAAATGTTCCTATAATCTCTTAATATATAAGAGAATAGCCCGTATGTTGGGTGGCAAACGGAATTGAAAATACCCGCTTTGAGGACAGCGGGTTCAAAAACTACTATAGGTAGGCAGTGGTTGCCGACCTCCCGCATTATTCGAAATATTTATTTCGGATTATGTTTATATTGGTTACATACAATAAAGTATATTA
This sequence comes from Drosophila mauritiana, assembly GCF_004382145.1. NCBI lineage: Eukaryota > Metazoa > Arthropoda > Insecta > Diptera > Drosophilidae > Drosophila > Drosophila mauritiana. Next base: position 2,120 of record NW_022881426.1, read on the forward strand.
TTATCCGTACAAATTTGTTTCTCAGTTCTATAGAACACGGGACTTGGCTCCGCGGATAATAGGAATATACGCTTTATAGATAATATCGTTGAAACAAAAGTCAAGTTTCTATTATATATAGAATAACAAATCGTTTCCATATATTATCGTTAATTTTTGGAGGCAGGCAAATATTAATTTATTACCTGCCGTATAGTTGATTATTATATCGTTACGGTATAATACAAATATGGATTCTTATGAAAGAAATATAAAATTATATATTAAATGTGGAAATATTATCATATGCGCTTGGTTTTATGTTATATATTACCAGAGATATATATGAAAAGAGATAAATTTTAAATTTATCTTCAAAATGCAAATGATTTAACTTAATATTTATATTGGTTAAACAAAAATTGTACATGTGTGGATACAATAATTATGTATGTTGGAAATAAAATGATATTTTATAATGAATATGTATGTATAAAAAGATAAAATTATAGAAATATATATTACAATAATTAGATGAAATTCTTGTTATATTGGTAAAACAAGTATAAATTAAAAATGAAAATATGGATTACGAATGCTATATAAAAATGGCCGTAATCGAATGGATTTTTTTTTACTTATATATTTAAAATTTTACCCAAAGGCGAAATATTGAATTTTATTCAATATAATAAAAATCATGGAATTATATAAAGTGAAAAATCTATATATCTATATATCTATTATATTGCTTATTTCGATTCAAAATATATGAATGGAATATGAAGGAAAAACATTATTCTGGTTGATCCTGCCAGTAGTTATATGCTTGTCTCAAAGATTAAGCCATGCATGTCTAAGTACACACGAATTAAAAGTGAAACCGCAAAAGGCTCATTATATCAGTTATGGTTCCTTAGATCGTTAACAGTTACTTGGATAACTGTGGTAATTCTAGAGCTAATACATGCAATTAAAACATGAACCTTATGGGACATGTGCTTTTATTAGGCTAAAACCAAGCGATCGCAAGATCGTTATATTGGTTGAACTCTAGATAACATGCAGATCGTATGGTCTTGTACCGACGACAGATCTTTCAAATGTCTGCCCTATCAACTTTTGATGGTAGTATCTAGGACTACCATGGTTGCAACGGGTAACGGGGAATCAGGGTTCGATTCCGGAGAGGGAGCCTGAGAAACGGCTACCACATCTAAGGAAGGCAGCAGGCGCGTAAATTACCCACTCCCAGCTCGGGGAGGTAGTGACGAAAAATAACAATACAGGACTCATATCCGAGGCCCTGTAATTGGAATGAGTACACTTTAAATCCTTTAACAAGGACCAATTGGAGGGCAAGTCTGGTGCCAGCAGCCGCGGTAATTCCAGCTCCAATAGCGTATATTAAAGTTGTTGCGGTTAAAACGTTCGTAGTTGAACTTGTGCTTCATACGGGTAGTACAACTTACAATTGTGGTTAGTACTATACCTTTATGTATGTAAGCGTATTACCGGTGGAGTTCTTATATGTGATTAAATACTTGTATTTTTTCATATGTTCCTCCTATTTAAAAACCTGCACTAGTGCTCTTAAACGAGTGTTATTGTGGGCCGGTACTATTACTTTGAACAAATTAGAGTGCTTAAAGCAGGCTTCAAATGCCTGAATATTCTGTGCATGGGATAATGAAATAAGACCTCTGTTCTGCTTTCATTGGTTTTCAGATCAAGAGGTAATGATTAATAGAAGCAGTTTGGGGGCATTAGTATTACGACGCGAGAGGTGAAATTCTTGGACCGTCGTAAGACTAACTTAAGCGAAAGCATTTGCCAAAGATGTTTTCATTAATCAAGAACGAAAGTTAGAGGTTCGAAGGCGATCAGATACCGCCCTAGTTCTAACCATAAACGATGCCAGCTAGCAATTGGGTGTAGCTACTTTTATGGCTCTCTCAGTCGCTTCCCGGGAAACCAAAGCTTTTGGGCTCCGGGGGAAGTATGGTTGCAAAGCTGAAACTTAAAGGAATTGACGGAAGGGCACCACCAGGAGTGGAGCCTGCGGCTTAATTTGACTCAACACGGGAAAACTTACCAGGTCCGAACATAAGTGTGTAAGACAGATTGATAGCTCTTTCTCGAATCTATGGGTGGTGGTGCATGGCCGTTCTTAGTTCGTGGAGTGATTTGTCTGGTTAATTCCGATAACGAACGAGACTCAAATATATTAAATAGATATCTTCAGGATTATGGTGCTGAAGCTTATGTAGCCTTCATTCATGGTGGCAGTAAAATGTTTATTGTGTTTGAATGTGTTTATGTAAGTGGAGCCGTACCTGTTGGTTTGTCCCATTATAAGGACACTAGCTTCTTAAATGGACAAATTGCGTCTAGCAATAATGAGATTGAGCAATAACAGGTCTGTGATGCCCTTAGATGTCCTGGGCTGCACGCGCGCTACAATGAAAGTATCAACGTGTATTTCCTAGACCGAGAGGTCCGGGTAAACCGCTGAACCACTTTCATGCTTGGGATTGTGAACTGAAACTGTTCACATGAACTTGGAATTCCCAGTAAGTGTGAGTCATTAACTCGCATTGATTACGTCCCTGCCCTTTGTACACACCGCCCGTCGCTACTACCGATTGAATTATTTAGTGAGGTCTCCGGACGTGATCACTGTGACGCCTTGCGTGTTACGGTTGTTTCGCAAAAGTTGACCGAACTTGATTATTTAGAGGAAGTAAAAGTCGTAACAAGGTTTCCGTAGGTGAACCTGCGGAAGGATCATTATTGTATAATATCCTTATCGTTAATAAACATTTGTTATAATACAAATAAATACAATTTACCAAAATAAAAATATTACAAAATGATTCCACGGAATCAAAAGTTAAAGTCAAAATAAAATGAAGATGGCTTTTATTTTATATGTGGGGCTTGGCAACCTCATAAAAAGACTTTAACATTATTAATGTTGTTGTGCGTATTTGTGGCAGTACCTACTACAACAATGGCGTTTCCTATAAAAACAAATTCTCGAAAATGGAAATCGAAGAAACTGAACAAAATTTGAAAGTAGAAGTCGAATTAAAATTAAAATAATTTTGAATGTGGTATTCAAAATAAGTGTGTGTTGATATGGACCATAATATACACGCGTTGCGAATATGTATTGTTCATCTATGTTATGAGCATACGTTGGCTAATGCAACAACCTAAAATATACAATGTTTGTACCTGTCATCCATCAGGTTAATGTTTTATATAAATTTTGCAGTATGTGTCACCCAAATAGCAAACCATAACCAGATTTTTATGATACATAATGCTTATATGAAACTAAGACATATCGCAACATTTATTTTTAGGTATAAAAATAAATTTATTGAAGGAATTGATATATGCCAGTAAAATGGTGTATTTTTAATTTCTTTCAATAAAAACAATATTGATATTATATAAAAATGAATTATAAAACTCTAAGCGGTGGATCACTCGGCTCATGGGTCGATGAAGAACGCAGCAAACTGTGCGTCATCGTGTGAACTGCAGGACACATGAACATCGACATTTTGAACGCATATCGCAGTCCATGCTGTTATGTACTTTAATTAATTTTATAGTGCTGCTTGGACTACATATGGTTGAGGGTTGTAAGACTATGCTAATTAAGTTGTTTATAAATTTTTATAAGCATATGGTATATTATTGGATTAAATAATGATTTTATTCATAATATTAAAAAAGAAATGAAAAACATTATCTCACATTTGAATGTGAAAAACGAAGAGAAATATTTTCTTTTTCAATCAAATAATACTGAGAAATGTCTAGCATAAAAAATTGAAATATTTTCATCTAGAATTGTCTCTTATTAATGATTCGGAAAAAGAAAAATCTTGGTTTTGTTATTATTCTTCGTTGGTCGTTAAATGGATAAAAAATAACTTTGCTTACAAGAACTATTGGAACTATTTATAACGAATTTAATTGATTGTTTTATCATTTATATATAAAGAATTTATGGCAAAAATAGTTATATATACAACCTCAACTCATATGGGACTACCCCCTGAATTTAAGCATATTAATTAGGTGGAGGAAAAGAAACTAACAAGGATTTTCTTAGTAGCGGCGAGCGAAAAGAAAACAGTTCAGCACTAAGTCACTTTGTCTATATGGCAAATGTGAGATGCAGTGTATGGAGCGTCAATATTCTAGTATGAGAAATTAATGATTTAAGTCCTTCTTAAATGAGGCCATTTACCCATAGAGGGTGCCAGGCCCGTATAACGTTAATGATTACTAGATGATGTTTCCAAAGAGTCGTGTTGCTTGATAGTGCAGCACTAAGTGGGTGGTAAACTCCATCTAAAACTAAATATAACCATGAGACCGATAGTAAACAAGTACCGTGAGGGAAAGTTGAAAAGAACTCTGAATAGAGAGTTAAACAGTACGTGAAACTGCTTAGAGGTTAAGCCCGATGAACCTGAATATCCGTTATGGAAAATTCATCATTAAAATTGTAATATTTAAATAATATTATTAAGAATAATGTGCATTTTTTCCATATAAGGACATTGTAATCTATTAGCATATCCCAAATTTATCATAAAATATAACTTATAGTTTATTCCAATTAAATTGCTTGCATTTTAACACAGAATAAATGTTATTAATTTGATAAAGTGCTGATAGATTTATATTATTACAGAGCGTTAATTTTTCGGAATTATATAATGGCATAATTATCATTGATTTTTGTGTTTATTATATGCTCTTGTATGATTAACAATGCGAAAGATTCAGGATACCTTCGGGACCCGTCTTGAAACACGGACCAAGGAGTCTAACATATGTGCAAGTTATTGGGATGTAAACCTAATAGCGTAATTAACTTGACTAATAATGGGATTAGTTTTTTAGCTATTTATAGCTAATTAACACAATCCCGGGGCGTTCTATATAGTTATGTATAATGTATATTTATATTATTTATGCCTCTAACTGGAACGTACCTTGAGCATATATGCTGTGACCCGAAAGATGGTGAACTATACTTGATCAGGTTGAGTCAGGGGAAACCCTGATGGAAGACCGAAACAGTTCTGACGTGCAAATCGATTGTCAGAATTGAGTATAGGGGCGAAAGACCAATCGAACCATCTAGTAGCTGGTTCCTTCCGAAGTTTCCCTCAGGATAGCTGGTGCATTTTAATATTATATAAATAATCTTATCTGGTAAAGCGAATGATTAGAGGCCTTAGGGTCGAAACGATCTTAACCTATTCTCAAACTTTAAATGGGTAAGAACCTTAACTTTCTTGATATGAAGTTCAAGGTTATGATATAATGTGCCCAGTGGGCCACTTTTGGTAAGCAGAACTGGCGCTGTGGGATGAACCAAACGTAATGTTACGGTGCCCAAATTAACAACTCATGCAGATACCATGAAAGGCGTTGGTTGCTTAAAACAGCAGGACGGTGATCATGGAAGTCGAAATCCGCTAAGGAGTGTGTAACAACTCACCTGCCGAAGCAACTAGCCCTTAAAATGGATGGCGCTTAAGTTGTATACCTATACATTACCGCTAAAGTAGATGATTTATATTACTTGTGATATAAATTTTGAAACTTTAGTGAGTAGGAAGGTACAATGGTATGCGTAGAAGTGTTTGGCGTAAGCCTGCATGGAGCTGCCATTGGTACAGATCTTGGTGGTAGTAGCAAATAATCGAATGAGACCTTGGAGGACTGAAGTGGAGAAGGGTTTCGTGTGAACAGTGGTTGATCACGAGTTAGTCGGTCCTAAGTTCAAGGCGAAAGCCGAAAATTTTCAAGTAAAACAAAAATGCCTAACTATATAAACAAAGCGAATATAATACACTTGAATAATTTTGAACGAAAGGGAATACGGTTCCAATTCCGTAACCTGTTGAGTATCCGTTTGTTATTAAATATGGGCCTCGTGCTCATCCTGGCAACAGGAACGACCATAAAGAAGCCGTCGAGAGATATCGGAAGAGTTTTCTTTTCTGTTTTATAGCCGTACTACCATGGAAGTCTTTCGCAGAGAGATATGGTAGATGGGCTAGAAGAGCATGACATATACTGTTGTGTCGATATTTTCTCCTCGGACCTTGAAAATTTATGGTGGGGACACGCAAACTTCTCAACAGGCCGTACCAATATCCGCAGCTGGTCTCCAAGGTGAAGAGTCTCTAGTCGATAGAATAATGTAGGTAAGGGAAGTCGGCAAATTAGATCCGTAACTTCGGGATAAGGATTGGCTCTGAAGATTGAGATAGTCGGGCTTGATTGGGAAACAATAACATGGTTTATGTGCTCGTTCTGGGTAAATAGAGTTTCTAGCATTTATGTTAGTTACTTGTTCCCCGATAGTTTAGTTACGTAGCCAATTGTGGAACTTTCTTGCTAAAATTTTTAAGAATACTATTTGGGTTAAACCAATTAGTTCTTATCAATTATAACGATTATCAATTAACAATCAATTCAGAACTGGCACGGACTTGGGGAATCCGACTGTCTAATTAAACAAAGCATTGTGATGGCCCTAGCGGGTGTTGACACAATGTGATTTCTGCCCAGTGCTCTGAATGTCAAAGTGAAGAAATTCAAGTAAGCGCGGGTCAACGGCGGGAGTAACTATGACTCTCTTAAGGTAGCCAAATGCCTCGTCATCTAATTAGTGACGCGCATGAATGGATTAACGAGATTCCTACTGTCCCTATCTACTATCTAGCGAAACCACAGCCAAGGGAACGGGCTTGGAATAATTAGCGGGGAAAGAAGACCCTTTTGAGCTTGACTCTAATCTGGCAGTGTAAGGAGACATAAGAGGTGTAGAATAAGTGGGAGATATTAGACCTCGGTTTGGTATCGTCAATGAAATACCACTACTCTTATTGTTTCCTTACTTACTTGATTAAATGGAACGTGTATCATTTCCTAGCCATTATACGGATATATTTATTATATCTTATGGTATTGGGTTTTGATGCAAGCTTCTTGATCAAAGTATCACGAGTTTGTTATATAATCGCAAACAAATTCTTTAATAAACGATGCATTTATGTATTTTTGATTTGAAAATTTGGTATAACTCCAATTACTCAGGTATGATCCAATTCAAGGACATTGCCAGGTAGGGAGTTTGACTGGGGCGGTACATCTCTCAAATAATAACGGAGGTGTCCCAAGGCCAGCTCAGTGCGGACAGAAACCACACATAGAGCAAAAGGGCAAATGCTGACTTGATCTCGGTGTTCAGTACACACAGGGACAGCAAAAGCTCGGCCTATCGATCCTTTTGGTTTAAAGAGTTTTTAACAAGAGGTGTCAGAAAAGTTACCATAGGGATAACTGGCTTGTGGCGGCCAAGCGTTCATAGCGACGTCGCTTTTTGATCCTTCGATGTCGGCTCTTCCTATCATTGTGAAGCAAAATTCACCAAGCGTTGGATTGTTCACCCATGCAAGGGAACGTGAGCTGGGTTTAGACCGTCGTGAGACAGGTTAGTTTTACCCTACTAATGACAAAACGTTGTTGCGACAGCATTCCTGCGTAGTACGAGAGGAACCGCAGGTACGGACCAATGGCACAATACTTGTTCGAGCGAACAGTGGGTATGACGCTACGTCCGTTGGATTATGCCTGAACGCCTCTAAGGTCGTATCCGTGCTGGACTGCAATGATAAATAAGGGGCAATTTGCATTGTATGGCTTCTAAACCATTTAAAGTTTATAATTTATTTTATAAACGACAATGGATGTGATGCCAATGTAATTTGTAACATAGTAAATTAGGAGGATCTTCGATCACCTGATGCCGCGCTAGTTACATATAAAAGCATTATTTAATACAATGACAAAGCCTAGAATCAATTGTAAACGACTTTTGTAACAGGCAAGGTGTTGTAAGTGGTTGAGCAGCTGCCATACTGCGATCCACTGAAGCTTATCCTTTGCTTGATGATTCGATAAATAAATGATTTTTCCTGTAGCCAAACAAACACCTCGTCATCAATTTAGTGACGCATATGATATTGTCCCTATCATATAATTTTGATATAAAGACTTTAAAGAATTATATCAAGTTGCCAAATACCTCGTCATCAATTAGTGACGCATTATGATATTGTCCCTATCGTATAATTTTTTGGATTATAAAGACTTTTAAAGAATTTCCTTCATATATGTTCAAAGTATTGTTGCCAAATACCTCGTCATCAATTTAGTGACGCATATGATATTGTCCCTATCATATAATTAATATAAAGACTTTAATGAATTGTGTCAAGTTGCCAAACACCTCGTCATCAATTTAGTGACGCATATGATATTGTCCCTATCATTAATTTTTATAAAAATTTAAGAATTATATCAAGTTGCCAAATACCTCGTCATCAATTTATGACGCATATGATATTGTCTCTATCATATAATTAATTAAGACTTTAATGAATTGTGTCAAGTTGCCAAACACCTCGTCATCAATTTTAGTTTATCATTATTTTGTCTTTTTTTCTTTATATTTTTATTTTTATATTTATTTTTCTTTTATTATTTTTTTTAATTGTGCTTATGACGTTTGTCTGTCTATATATAAGACTTCTTTTATTGTTAATTTATTTGTCTTTTTAGTCCTATATTTGGTACTAATATTAATTCTTAAGATTGGTACAACTGTTTGCGCATAGATTTCACAATTTAACTTAAAGTTTCGTCTATGTACAATTTAGTGTTTTTGTTTTCTTATTGATTATGATGTATCTCCTTCATATGTTATGTTTTAATTTATTGACTTTTTGGTTGTTCGTTTTTTGTTTTAATGATTATGTTCACGTTGTTTAGTTTTTTTTTTTTTTTTTTTTTTTTTTTTTTTTTGCGTGCGTATTTATTTAAATCTGTCCTTGGAAATTTAAATGGTTTTGCGGGGAACATTAGCTTAAGGGATACTATTGTACATGTATTTGTGCGGGTTTTATATGTGTTGTCTATTGTTGTGGAAGATCGAGAGGGTGTCTCCTCATGAGACGTCTGCTTGTTTGGCTATTGTCTAACAGGTGGTGGCGAGGTGGTTAGGGTGGTTTTCGAGCCTTTTCAGGTATCTCTCGCTGAGCCTGGAGATTTCATCAGCGACTTGTGGGATTCCAAGTTCCCTATGTAGGCGACATTCTCGTGGTAGGGATGCGCATACAGCAATTCTCAAGCACCTATTCTGGAACCGCTGTATACGCAGGCGATTCGTGTGGCTTGCCGTGCCCCATAGCTGTATCCCGTAGGTCCAGATGGGCTTGAGAATTGCCTTGTACACCAGGATTTTGTGGTTCTGCCTTAGCTTGGACCCTCTCCCAATAAGCCAATGCATCTGCCTCAGACGCGCATCGGCCTGTATGCGTTGCTGAGATGTGGGGGACGCCAGTGAGCCTGCGGTCCAGGGTAAGTCCTAGGTACCTTGGGTGCGGGTGCGTTGGGAATGATGACTCCGTTTAGCGTGACCGGTGGGCAGTCTCCTCTCCTTAGTGCAAATGTGTTTGGGTAGATTTTTTCCGCGTTCACTACGATGTTCCACCTGCTGAGCCAGGGATGTAGCGCGTCCATTTGCCTTTGGATTGTTTCGGAGGCTTTCTCGTGGGTCGGATGAGGAGGCGAGGAAAGCCGTGTCATCTGCATAAGTCGCTATAGTTAGGTTCCTGGAGGGGATTATGGGAAGTCTGCGGTGTAAAGGGTGTACAGTATTGGTCCGAGCACACTGCCTTGCGGAACTCCAGCTCTGATCAGTCTGGGTAGGCTTATTGCACTTCCGCATCTGAACTTGGAATGCTCTTCCCCTCAGTGTAGGATTTGAGGAGGGTAAAATGGGGGCTTGGGAGGTAGGATTTGAGTTTATGGAGGAGTCCAGGATGCCAAACTCTGTCGAATGCCTGCTTCACGTCGAGCATTACAGCGCAGCAGTATTTCTTTTGCTCGAATGCCTCGAGATCCGTTCGACTAGCCGGTGGCATTGCTCTGGTGTTCCGTGGGAGCGCCTGAAGCCAAACTGGTGATCGGGGATCAAACCAGCCTCATCCAGTACTGGCAATACTCTGCGCAAAAATACTCTTTCGAGTATTTTGGAGAGGATTGCCAGCAAACTAATCGGACGATAGGAGGCGAGATTGGCTTCAGGCTTACCAGGCTTGAGGAGGACAATAACCTCTGCTCTTTTCCACTCTTCCGGGAAGTACCCTAGCCGGAAGCAGCTGTTGTAAATGCTGGCCAGCATTTGTGTGCAGCGGAATGGGAGCATTTTTAGGGCCGCCGCATCTATACGATCCAGGCCTGGAGATTTGTTGTTCTTCAGTAGAGCAATCTCCTGCGCACTTCCTCAGGGTCGACTGGTTCCAACGGGGGACCGGGAGAGCTTGGGCTATTGAGAAACCGGGCTGTTTCAGCATGTTCTTCGGCAGTGCAGCAGTCGAACGGAGAGAAGGCGTTGTAAAGGTGTTCGGCGAAAGCTTCTGCTCTTTCAGCATCCGAACGGCACCAGGATCCATCTGCTTTGCGCACTGCGGAAACCTTTTTGGCTGGTCGTTTAATGTGGCGGGTGACGTTCCACAGATTGTGGTCTGGGTCCCCGGGAGAGAGTTCCTCGAGGAATCTGAGGAAGGAGTCCTGGCGTAGGCTGGAGATCTTGTCCTTCAACTCCTTTGTGGCGTGATTGAGCGCTGTTTGTCTCTTGGATTGCGCGTCAAGAACCAACTCTCCTGAGACGCCTCTTCTCAGTCACGAGTGCCGCAATTTCCGGGGACCAGAGGTGGAGGTCCCTGCTAGGTGTTCTCGCAGTCTTTGGTGGCGGTGGGCTTGCGAATTCCGCAGCGTTTTGCATCTGCCTGGTGAGATTCCCGATAGCTTCATCAATGTTCCTGGGTGTGTTGAGGATGGGGTTTCGGATTGACGGTGGAGAGCATCCAGGACGCGAACTTGGCGGCGTCGGTATATTTCCAGTGAGCCTTCTGAGCGGGGTTTTCCTGAGGACTGGCGTGTTGATTAGCACGTTTATTGCACAGTGGTCTGACAGGAGATCAGCATTTGTTGTGCAGCTGATCTTCGCATGCCCTATGCCTTTCGACACAGCAAAGTCCAGTAGGTCTGGAGTCTTGAGGGGATTCGTTGGCCAGTGAGTGGGCTCGCCAGTGGAGTGGCAGTCCAGTCGGTGGCGTTGCAGGTACCCAAACAGAGTTTTCCCTTTGGGTTGTTGGCGCGCGATCCCCACCAAGAATGTTTGGCGTTATAATCTCCAGCTGCTATGAAGCGGGGCCCAAAATGCTCGAAGAACTCACTGAGGTGAGATGCTGTTATGCGGTATCTGGGGGAAAGTAGACCGCTCCAATGTCTAAATCTCCTTGCGGGCTGACAATCCTGATGACAGGACATTGTGCCCAGTCTTGCTGAAACGCGGGCAGCTCTAGGTATTGAATACCGCTCCTGATGAGGATGGCTGCTCCACCGCGTGCTCTGCCAGAAGGATGGTCTGCATGGATGAGGTCATATCCGCTGATATTAAAGTGGGATCTGGGGGAGAAGTGGGTTTCGGCTACGAGTAGGATATCGATCTGGTGGGTCTTCAGATGGTGCTCGACTATGGCCTTGCTGTTCTGCAGGCCGTTCGCATTCCAGACGACTAGGTGGAGCTTTAGTTGCATGACTTGCTGTTGAGAATGGTGGCCACCAGCTGTGTCATCTGGGTGAACATGCGCTCCATCATCCTTTCCATCATTCCTTCCATGCGAGCGAACATCGCTTCTATCTGACCGGAGTGTGGGGTTTCTGTTTGGGTTTGGACTGGGGTTGTGGGATTCTGCGGTGCTGCGTGCACTCCGTTGAGGGCGTCTCGGTAGCTCCTGCCAGAGGTGACGTTTGGTGATGCCACGGGCGGCGCCTTGTTAGCATTAGCGACGGGCCTTGTTTTCGGAGCAGCGAGTGCTTTGGCCCTTTTGTATGCAGGGCATCCCTTGAAAGACGCAGGATGGTCCGCCTGGCAGTGGAAGCAGCACGCTTTGTCGTCCTCCCTCTTCTCACATGCCCTCGATTCGTGAGGGCCTCCACACTTTACACATCGGTATTCCAGGAAGCAGTAACGCTGTGTATGACCGAATCCTTGGCACCTGAAGCATTGAGGCACGTCGTTGAACTTCTGCGGCGGTTCAATGGTTACTACCGACCTGCAGATCCGCTTGACTTGGTAGACGTCTTTGTTGTTGCTGGAAGGCTCCAGGTTGGCGAAGAATATTCCCAGCGGTTCTTTAGTTCTTCTGCCAATGGGATTGTGCAGATCTCTAACAGCGTGCCCTTGTCTGCGAAGGTCTTCAATGATTTCCTCACGATCGGTGGAGTGGTGGAGTCCTTTGATGACAACCTTGTATGCACGTTCATCTTTCGGCTGGAAAGTCCGATGCCTCTTGTTTTGGGCCACAAGTTGGAGACGCAGAGCTGTATAGGACTCTTTGTCCGGCATCATGACACGTACGTTGTTGCCATTCACGGTCTTGTAGGTAAAATTGTTCTTCGGGCCTACAAGAGTCGTGATCATCTTGACGAGTGCCGAGATGTTGGTCACATCGGGGATAAAAATCGGAGGTGGCTTGATGGTCTTCGGGGTGGGCTTTGGTTTCTCGGGGGTCTTGGGCTTGGAATCGTCTTTAGGTCCGGGTTCGTCATCAGAGCTCTCTTGGTCGTACTCGTCTTCTTCGGTCGAGAGTAAAGCGAAGGCGTTGTTGGCGAGCTTCTTGCGCAGAGCTGCGCTAGTGCTTGGCTTATCTTCCAGCTCCTCTCCCTGTGCTTTCTTTGCCGGTTTTCGCTTTATCTCGCCCGGCTCTGTATGCGAGGTGCTTCCCTCGCTGCTGGAGCTGCTCTTGCGTGTTCTCAGAGCCTTTTTGCGTGGTGTTGTTCCAAGCTTGTGGGTGCGCGGGGGGGCCTGCCAGTCCATCTTCTCCAAAGTTGATAAGGAGTGAGGAGGGGGGGGGGGGGGGAAGCTGGGCACCGTAAGCCGGTGAGCCAGGCAGCACGTGGCTGCTGCTTTGCAATTATACCGCTGCTTCGAGCACTGGGTTTTTTGCGCTGATAACACGCACACTCGGGTGTGCGATGGTGTTAGTGCGAACTACCGTTAGGTACGTTGGCTGGGCCAATCAAAACGCGCGACAAGATCACGCGACGCGAAGTGGCTGGGCACAAGTAACGGGACTTACAACTGTGAACAATTTGCTAACAATTTGCTAACAATTTGCTGTCGATTTCCGGCCAAGGCACGCGTCTGCACCTCGTCGAGTGTTCGATCGCGACTATGTCATCAATTTAGTGACGCATATGATATTGTCCTATCATATAATTAATATAAAGACTTTAATGAATTGTGTCAAGTTGCCAAACACCTCGTCATCAATTTAGTGACGCATATGATATTGTCCCTATCATATATTTTGATATAACTTTAAAGAATTTATCAGTTGCAATCTCGTCATCAATTTGTGACGCTATGATTTGTCTTTATATATTTTAGCTTTATGATTGTGTCAGTTGCCAACACCTCGTCATCAATTTAGTGACGCATATGATATTGTCCCTATCATATAATTTTTGATATAAAAGACTTTAAAGAATTTATCAAGTTGCCAAATACCTCGTCATCAATTTAGTGACGCATATGATATTGTCCTCTATCATATAATTAATATAAAGACTTTAATGAATTGTGTCAAGTTGCCAAACACCTCGTCATCATTTAGTGACGCATATGATATTGTCCCTATCATATAATTTTTGATATAAAACTTTAAAGAATTTATCAAGTTGCCAAATACCTCGTCATCAATTTAGTGACGCATATGATATTGTCCCTATCATATAATTAATATAAAGACTTTAATGATTGTGTCAAGTTGCCAAACACCTCGTCATCAATTTAGTGACGCATATGATATTGTCCCTATCATATAATTTTGATATAAAAACTTTAAAGAATTGTATCAAGTTGCCAAATACCTCGTCATCATTTAGTGACGCATATGATATTGTCTCTATCATATAATTAATATAAAGACTTTAATGAATTGTGTCAAGTTGCAACACCTCGTCATCAATTAGTACGCATATGATATTGTCCCTATCATATAATTTTGATATAAAGAAATTTTTTAAATGTCCTGATAATCATAGTTTGCCCAAACCTCTTCATACTTAGTATTATTTATGAGTAAATGACCGTTGCCGACCTCTATATTAGGTTCACTCTATTGTATTCTTATATGATTTGGCAATTATAGAGTATTAATTTATAATGAAATTTTAAAGGAAAACATTTATCTATTATGAAATTATTGATATTTCAATATTATTATATTGATATAAGATTAAATAATTATATGTATATTAGAATGTATAAAGGAAAAATGATGAAATATTCCACATTATCTTAGTATTATAGAGGAAAGACCGTTGCTGACCTCTGATATTGTTCAAAACTTATGTATTTATATGATTTTGGCAATAATATGAGTAAATTAAATAATATACATATGAAAATGATTAATTATTATATGTATAAATGTATAAGGGAAAAAATGCTGAAATATTCCCATATTATCTTAGTATTATAGAGGAAAGACCGTTGCGACCTCTGATATTGTTCAAAACTTATGTATTTATATGATTTTGGCAATAATATGAGTAAATTAAATAATACATATGAAAATTATTAATTATTATATGTATAGGGGAAAAAATGCTGAATATTCCACATTCTCTTAGTATTATAGAGAAAAGCCATTATAGTGAGAGGTATAGTAGTGTAAACGACCGGAATTACGACAGAGGTTCAAAACTACTATAGGTAGGCAGTGGTTGCCGACCTCTCATATTGTTCAAACTTATGTATTCATATGATTTTGGCAATTATATGAGTAAATTAAATAATATACATATGAAAATTATTAATTATTATATGTATAAGGGAAAAAATGCTGAAATATTCCCACATTCTCTTAGTATTATAGAGAAAAGCATTATAGTGAGAGGTATTAGTGTAACGACCGATTAGACAGAGGGTTCAAAAACTACTATAGGTAGGCAGTGGTTGCGACCTCTATATGTTCAAACTTATGTATTATATGATTTTGGCAATAATATGAAGTAAATTAAATAATATACATATGAAAATGATTAATTATTATATGTATAAAAAAAATGTAAAATATCACATTTTAGTATTATGAGAAAGACGTTGCGACTCTGATATTGTTAAATTATGTATTTATATGTTTTGGCAATTATATGAGTAAATTAAATAATATACATAAAATATTAATATTATATGTATATGTATAAGGAAAAAATGAATATTCCCACATTATCTTAGTATTATAGAGGAAAGACCGTTGCTGACCTCTGATATTGTTCAAAACTTATGTATTTATATGATTTTGGCAATAATATGAGTAAATTAAATAATATACATATGAAAATGATTAATTATTATATGTATAAATGTATAAGGGAAAAAATGCTGAAAATATCCCATATTATCTTAGTATTATAGAGGAAAGACCGTTGCTGACCTCTATATTGTTCAAAACTTATGTATTATATGATTTTGGCAATTATATGAGTAAATTAATAATATACATATGAAAATTATTAATTATTATATGTATAGGGAAAAAATGCTGAAAATATCCCACATTCTCTTAGTATTATAGAGAAAAGCCATTATAGTGAGAGGGTATAGTAGTGTAAACGACCGGAATTACGACAGAGGGTTCAAAAACTACTATAGGTAGGCAGTGGTTGCCGACCTCTCATATTGTTCAAAACTTATGTATTCATATGATTTTGGCAATTATATGAGTAAATTAAATAATATACATATGAAAATTATTAATTATTATATGTATAGGGGAAAAAATGCTGAAATATTCCCACATTCTCTTAGTATTATAGAGAAAAGCCATTATAGTGAGAGGGTATAGTAGTGTAAACGACCGGAATTACGACAGAGGGTTCAAAAACTACTATAGGTAGGCAGTGGTTGCCGACCTCTCATATTGTTCAAAACTTATGTATTCATATGATTTTGGCAATTATATGAGTAAATTAAATAATATACATATGAAATTATTAATTATTATATGTATAAGGGGAAAAAATGCTGAAAATATCCCACATTCTCTTAGTATTATAGAGAAAAGCCATTATAGTGAGAGGGTATAGTAGTGTAAACGACCGGAATTACGACAGAGGGTTCAAAACTACTATAGGTAGGCAGTGGTTGCCGACCTCTCATATTGTTCAAAACTTATGTATTCATATGATTTTGGCAATAATATGAGTAAATTAAATAATATACATATGAAAATGATTAATTATTATATGTATAAGGGAAAAAATGCTGAAATATCCCACATTCTCTTAGTATTATAGAGAAAAGCCATTATAGTGAGAGGGTATAGTAGTGTAAACGACCGGAATTACGACAGAGGGTTCAAAAACTACTATAGGTAGGCAGTGGTTGCCGACCTCTCATATTGTTCAAAACTTATGTATTCATATGATTTTGGCAATAATATGAGTAAATTAAATAATATACATATGAAATGATTAATTATTATATGTATAAGGGAAAAAATGCTGAAAATATCCCACATTCTCTTAGTATTATAGAGAAAAGCCATTATAGTGAGAGGGTATAGTAGTGTAAACGACCGGAATTACGACAGAGGGTTCAAAAACTACTATAGGTAGGCAGTGGTTGCCGACCTCTCATATTGTTCAAAACTTATGTATTCATATGATTTTGGCAATAATATGAGTAAATTAAATAATATACATATGAAAATGATTAATTATTATATGTATAAGGGAAAAAAATGCTGAAAATATCCCACATTCTCTTAGTATTATAGAGAAAAGCCATTATAGTGAGAGGGTATAGTAGTGTAAACGACCGGAATTACGACAGAGGGTTCAAAAACTACTATAGGTAGGCAGTGGTTGCCGACCTCTCATATTGTTCAAAACTTATGTATTCATATGATTTTGGCAATAATATGAGTAAATTAAATAATATACATATGAAAATGATTAATTATTATATGTATAAGGGAAAAAATAATCATATTATATATGAATAATGGAAAAAAAATGAAATGTTCCTATAATCTCTTAATATATAAGAGAATAGCCCGTATGTTGGGTGGCAAACGGAATTGAAAATACCCGCTTTGAGGACAGCGGGTTCAAAAACTACTATAGGTAGGCAGTGGTTGCCGACCTCCCGCATTATTCGAAATATTTATTTCGGATTATGTTTATATTGGTTACATACAATAAAGTATATTATTATCCGTACAAATTTGTTTCTCAGTTCTATAGAACACGGGACTTGGCTCCGCGGATAATAGGAATATACGCTTTATAGATAATATCGTTGAAACAAAAGTCAAGTTTCTATTATATATAGAATAACAAATCGTTTCCATATATTATCGTTAATTTTTGGAGGCAGGCAAATATTAATTTATTACCTGCCGTATAGTTGGATTATTATATCGTTACGGTATAATACAAATATGGATTCTTATGAAAGAAATATAAAATTATATATTAAATGTGGAAATATTATCATATGCGCTTGGTTTTATGTTATATATTACCAGAGATATATATGAAAAGAGATAAATTTTAAATTTATCTTCAAAATGCAAATGATTTAACTTAATATTTATATTGGTTAAACAAAAATTGTACATGTGTGGATACAATAATTATGTATGTTGGAAATAAAATGATATTTATAATGAAATATGTATGTATAAAAAGATAAAATTATAGAAATATATATATTACAATAATTAGATGAAATTCTTGTTATATTGGTAAAACAAGTATAAATTAAAAATGAAAATATGGATTACGAATGCTATATAAAAATGGCCGTAATCGAATGGATTTTTTTACTTATATATTTAAAATTTTACCCAAAGGCGAAATATTGAATTTTATTCAATATAATAAAAATCATGGAATTATATAAAGTGAAAAATCTATATATCTATATATCTATTATATTGCTTATTTCGATTCAAAATATATGAATGGAATATGAAGGAAAAACATTATTCTGGTTGATCCTGCCAGTAGTTATATGCTTGTCTCAAAGATTAAGCCATGCATGTCTAAGTACACACGAATTAAAAGTGAAACCGCAAAAGGCTCATTATATCAGTTATGGTTCCTTAGATCGTTAACAGTTACTTGGATAACTGTGGTAATTCTAGAGCTAATACATGCAATTAAAACATGAACCTTATGGGACATGTGCTTTTATTAGGCTAAAACCAAGCGATCGCAAGATCGTTATATTGGTTGAACTCTAGATAACATGCAGATCGTATGGTCTTGTACCGACGACAGATCTTTCAAATGTCTGCCCTATCAACTTTTGATGGTAGTATCTAGGACTACCATGGTTGCAACGGTAACGGGGAATCAGGGTTCGATTCCGGAGAGGGAGCCTGAGAAACGGCTACCACATCTAAGGAAGGCAGCAGGCGCGTAAATTACCCACTCCCAGCTCGGGGAGGTAGTGACGAAAAATAACAATACAGGACTCATATCCGAGGCCCTGTAATTGGAATGAGTACACTTTAAATCCTTTAACAAGGACCAATTGGAGGGCAAGTCTGGTGCCAGCAGCCGCGGTAATTCCAGCTCCAATAGCGTATATTAAAGTTGTTGCGGTTAAAACGTTCGTAGTTGAACTTGTGCTTCATACGGGTAGTACAACTTACAATTGTGGTTAGTACTATACCTTTATGTATGTAAGCGTATTACCGGTGGAGTTCTTATATGTGATTAAATACTTGTATTTTTTCATATGTTCCTCCTATTTAAAAACCTGCACTAGTGCTCTTAAACGAGTGTTATTGTGGGCCGGTACTATTACTTTGAACAAATTAGAGTGCTTAAAGCAGGCTTCAAATGCCTGAATATTCTGTGCATGGGATAATGAAATAAGACCTCTGTTCTGCTTTCATTGGTTTTCAGATCAAGAGGTAATGATTAATAGAAGCAGTTTGGGGGCATTAGTATTACGACGCGAGAGGTGAAATTCTTGGACCGTCGTAAGACTAACTTAAGCGAAAGCATTTGCCAAAGATGTTTTCATTAATCAAGAACGAAAGTTAGAGGTTCGAAGGCGATCAGATACCGCCCTAGTTCTAACCATAAACGATGCCAGCTAGCAATTGGGTGTAGCTACTTTTATGGCTCTCTCAGTCGCTTCCCGGGAAACCAAAGCTTTTGGGCTCCGGGGGAAGTATGGTTGCAAAGCTGAAACTTAAAGGAATTGACGGAAGGGCACCACCAGGAGTGGAGCCTGCGGCTTAATTTGACTCAACACGGGAAAACTTACCAGGTCCGAACATAAGTGTGTAAGACAGATTGATAGCTCTTTCTCGAATCTATGGGTGGTGGTGCATGGCCGTTCTTAGTTCGTGGAGTGATTTGTCTGGTTAATTCCGATAACGAACGAGACTCAAATATATTAAATAGATATCTTCAGGATTATGGTGCTGAAGCTTATGTAGCCTTCATTCATGGTGGCAGTAAAATGTTTATTGTGTTTGAATGTGTTTATGTAAGTGGAGCCGTACCTGTTGGTTTGTCCCATTATAAGGACACTAGCTTCTTAAATGGACAAATTGCGTCTAGCAATAATGAGATTGAGCAATAACAGGTCTGTGATGCCCTTAGATGTCCTGGGCTGCACGCGCGCTACAATGAAAGTATCAACGTGTATTTCCTAGACCGAGAGGTCCGGGTAAACCGCTGAACCACTTTCATGCTTGGGATTGTGAACTGAAACTGTTCACATGAACTTGGAATTCCCAGTAAGTGTGAGTCATTAACTCGCATTGATTACGTCCCTGCCCTTTGTACACACCGCCCGTCGCTACTACCGATTGAATTATTTAGTGAGGTCTCCGGACGTGATCACTGTGACGCCTTGCGTGTTACGGTTGTTTCGCAAAAGTTGACCGAACTTGATTATTTAGAGGAAGTAAAAGTCGTAACAAGGTTTCCGTAGGTGAACCTGCGGAAGGATCATTATTGTATAATATCCTTATCGTTAATAAACATTTGTTATAATACAAATAAATACAATTTACCAAAATAAAAATATTACAAAATGATTCCACGGAATCAAAAGTTAAAGTCAAAATAAAATGAAGATGGCTTTTATTTTATATGTGGGGCTTGGCAACCTCATAAAAAGACTTTAACATTATTAATGTTGTTGTGCGTATTTGTGGCAGTACCTACTACAACAATGGCGTTTCCTATAAAAACAAATTCTCGAAATGGAAATCGAAGAAACTGAACAAAATTTGAAAGTAGAAGTCGAATTAAAATTAAAATAATTTTGAATGTGGTATTCAAAATAAGTGTGTGTGTATATGGACCATAATATACACGCGTTGCGAATATGTATTGTTCATCTATGTTATGAGCATACGTTGGCTAATGCAACAACCTAAAATATACAATGTTTGTACCTGTCATCCATCAGGTTAATGTTTTATATAAATTTTGCAGTATGTGTCACCCAAAATAGCAAACCATAACCAGATTTTTATGATACATAATGCTTATATGAAACTAAGACATATCGCAACATTTATTTTTAGGTATAAAAATAAATTTATTGAAGGAATTGATATATGCCAGTAAAATGGTGTATTTTTAATTTCTTTCAATAAAAACAATATTGATATTATATAAAAATGAATTATAAAACTCTAAGCGGTGGATCACTCGGCTCATGGGTCGATGAAGAACGCAGCAAACTGTGCGTCATCGTGTGAACTGCAGGACACATGAACATCGACATTTTGAACGCATATCGCAGTCCATGCTGTTATGTACTTTAATTAATTTTATAGTGCTGCTTGGACTACATATGGTTGAGGGTTGTAAGACTATGCTAATTAAGTTGTTTATAAATTTTTTATAAGCATATGGTATATTATTGGATTAAATAATGATTTTATTCATAATATTAAAAAGAAATGAAAAACATTATCTCACATTTGAATGTGAAAAACGAAGAGAAATATTTTCTTTTTCAATCAAATAATACTGAGAAATGTCTAGCATAAAAAATTGAAATATTTTTCATCTAGAATTGTCTCTTATTAATGATTCGGAAAAAGAAAAATCTTGGTTTTGTTATTATTCTTCGTTGGTTCGTTAAATGGATAAAAAATAACTTTGCTTACAAGAACTATTGGAACTATTTATAACGAATTTAATTGATTGTTTTATCATTTATATATAAAGAATTTATGGCAAAAAATAGTTATATATACAACCTCAACTCATATGGGACTACCCCCTGAATTTAAGCATATTAATTAGGGGAGGAAAAGAAACTAACAAGGATTTTCTTAGTAGCGGCGAGCGAAAAGAAAACAGTTCAGCACTAAGTCACTTTGTCTATATGGCAAATGTGAGATGCAGTGTATGGAGCGTCAATATTCTAGTATGAGAAATTAATGATTTAAGTCCTTCTTAAATGAGGCCATTTACCCATAGAGGGTGCCAGGCCCGTATAACGTTAATGATTACTAGATGATGTTTCCAAAGAGTCGTGTTGCTTGATAGTGCAGCACTAAGTGGGTGGTAAACTCCATCTAAAACTAAATATAACCATGAGACCGATAGTAAACAAGTACCGTGAGGGAAAGTTGAAAAGAACTCTGAATAGAGAGTTAAACAGTACGTGAAACTGCTTAGAGGTTAAGCCCGATGAACCTGAATATCCGTTATGGAAAATTCATCATTAAAATTGTAATATTTAAATAATATTATTAAGAATAATGTGCATTTTTTCCATATAAGGACATTGTAATCTATTAGCATATCCCAAATTTATCATAAAATATAACTTATAGTTTATTCCAATTAAATTGCTTGCATTTTAACACAGAATAAATGTTATTAATTTGATAAAGTGCTGATAGATTTATATTATTACAGAGCGTTAATTTTTCGGAATTATATAATGGCATAATTATCATTGATTTTTGTGTTTATTATATGCTCTTGTATGATTAACAATGCGAAAGATTCAGGATACCTTCGGGACCCGTCTTGAAACACGGACCAAGGAGTCTAACATATGTGCAAGTTATTGGGATGTAAACCTAATAGCGTAATTAACTTGACTAATAATGGGATTAGTTTTTTAGCTATTTATAGCTAATTAACACAATCCCGGGGCGTTCTATATAGTTATGTATAATGTATATTTATATTATTTATGCCTCTAACTGGAACGTACCTTGAGCATATATGCTGTGACCCGAAAGATGGTGAACTATACTTGATCAGGTTGAAGTCAGGGGAAACCCTGATGGAAGACCGAAACAGTTCTGACGTGCAAATCGATTGTCAGAATTGAGTATAGGGGCGAAAGACCAATCGAACCATCTAGTAGCTGGTTCCTTCCGAAGTTTCCCTCAGGATAGCTGGTGCATTTTAATATTATATAAAATAATCTTATCTGGTAAAGCGAATGATTAGAGGCCTTAGGGTCGAAACGATCTTAACCTATTCTCAAACTTTAAATGGGTAAGAACCTTAACTTTCTTGATATGAAGTTCAAGGTTATGATATAATGTGCCCAGTGGGCCACTTTTGGTAAGCAGAACTGGCGCTGTGGGATGAACCAAACGTAATGTTACGGTGCCCAAATTAACAACTCATGCAGATACCATGAAAGGCGTTGGTTGCTTAAAACAGCAGGACGGTGATCATGGAAGTCGAAATCCGCTAAGGAGTGTGTAACAACTCACCTGCCGAAGCAACTAGCCCTTAAAATGGATGGCGCTTAAGTTGTATACCTATACATTACCGCTAAAGTAGATGATTTATATTACTTGTGATATAAATTTTGAAACTTTAGTGAGTAGGAAGGTACAATGGTATGCGTAGAAGTGTTTGGCGTAAGCCTGCATGGAGCTGCCATTGGTACAGATCTTGGTGGTAGTAGCAAATAATCGAATGAGACCTTGGAGGACTGAAGTGGAGAAGGGTTTCGTGTGAACAGTGGTTGATCACGAGTTAGTCGGTCCTAAGTTCAAGGCGAAAGCCGAAAATTTTCAAGTAAAACAAAAATGCCTAACTATATAAACAAAGCGAATATAATACACTTGAATAATTTTGAACGAAAGGGAATACGGTTCCAATTCCGTAACCTGTTGAGTATCCGTTTGTTATTAAATATGGGCCTCGTGCTCATCCTGGCAACAGGAACGACCATAAAGAAGCCGTCGAGAGATATCGGAAGAGTTTTCTTTTCTGTTTTATAGCCGTACTACCATGGAAGTCTTTCGCAGAGAGATATGGTAGATGGGCTAGAAGAGCATGACATATACTGTTGTGTCGATATTTTCTCCTCGGACCTTGAAAATTTATGGTGGGGACACGCAAACTTCTCAACAGGCCGTACCAATATCCGCAGCTGGTCTCCAAGGTGAAGAGTCTCTAGTCGATAGAATAATGTAGGTAAGGGAAGTCGGCAAATTAGATCCGTAACTTCGGGATAAGGATTGGCTCTGAAGATTGAGATAGTCGGGCTTGATTGGGAAACAATAACATGGTTTATGTGCTCGTTCTGGGTAAATAGAGTTTCTAGCATTTATGTTAGTTACTTGTTCCCCGGATAGTTTAGTTACGTAGCCAATTGTGGAACTTTCTTGCTAAAATTTTTAAGAATACTATTTGGGTTAAACCAATTAGTTCTTATCAATTATAACGATTATCAATTAACAATCAATTCAGAACTGGCACGGACTTGGGGAATCCGACTGTCTAATTAAAACAAAGCATTGTGATGGCCCTAGCGGGTGTTGACACAATGTGATTTCTGCCCAGTGCTCTGAATGTCAAAGTGAAGAAATTCAAGTAAGCGCGGGTCAACGGCGGGAGTAACTATGACTCTCTTAAGGTAGCCAAATGCCTCGTCATCTAATTAGTGACGCGCATGAATGGATTAACGACGGACGTGTTTTCGTTGCGCTCGTGTACAGATTGCGAATAACTAAGTTTTCCTTGTTTGGAAAGTAATTAAATCGGTGATTTAGTGCTCCGCGGAAGTCGAGTGAAAATTGTCGAGTGTTAAAAACAAGCGGTTTGGAAATTATTAACAATAAACTATTGGAAATTTTCCACTCCGCACGTGCTGCGAGGCGAGCTTACGAGTAAGTTTTTCGAGTAAGCTTTTTGAGCAGCTGTCAAAAAGCTTATTGGTGGCAGTCACTGCTAGGGTTTGTGTCTAGGGACAGTTTAGTGCTACCAGACGCTACCGATAGGTGGAGCTCTAGAGCATCTACCTTTTGTCAGTGAGCAAAAGGTTGCTGGCGTCGACGGTAGGAGGAGCCACCATCGGAGTTATGCCGACCGAGAGCGACAGCAGCGCGAGTGCCTTGAGCGGATGTAGTGCCTCGAGGAAATCCAGACGAGGCAGGCGCAGAAGCCATCTGGCCTCTAAGAGCTCGGCGCCGACGCAGGCGAAATTGGTTGCCCTGGCGTCGAATGGAGTGCCAGAACCCGTTGGTGTACTTGAGGAGGCGTTTTCGTCGCTGGAGGACGCCCGGGCGGCTACGGCAAACGCTGCCATCGATGCTGCCCCCCCCAACGCTGCTGCCACCGCTGTTGATCCTACTGCTGCCCCTGCTGCCGACCACACTGCTGCCTCCGCCGTTTCCACTGCTGCTAAAATTGTTGCCACCACTGCCACCGCCGCTACCGCTGCCGCCCGTGCTGGGCAAGCAGCCATGATGGCAGAGCTGTCGGCCACCCAGCGCATGGTGAGAAGCAGCTTCCGCAGCCTAGGAGAAGTGGACACGGAAGAGCTCTCGTATGCTATCAGCCGCTACGATGAGCTGGTGCTGGCGTTAATGCTCCGGTGTGGAGAACTGGAGACGCGGCTCGCTATGCCGCCACCGCCGCCGCCGTCGTCGAATCCGTTAAAGAATACGGCCGCCAATGCTCCCCAGATGCCACAGGTTGCACCCATCGCTGCCCCGCGGACCACCAAGGTTCGCGAGACGTGGTCAGCGGTGGTGAAGTGCGACGACCCTGCGCTATCGGGGAAAGCTATAGCGGAAAAGGTGCGAACGATGGTTGCACCCTCCCTCGGAGTCAGAGTACATGAGGTACGTGAGCTCCGTCGAGGTGGTGGTGCGATCATTCGTACTCCTTCAGTTGGAGAGCTGCAGAAGGTGGTAGCATCAAAGAGGTTCGCTGAAGTTGGGCTAAATGTGGCACGGAATGCGGCCGAGAAGCCGAAGGTCGTCGTCTATGACGTCGACACAGCTATCGGCCCTGAGGAATTCATGCAGGAGCTGCATGGAAATAACTTCGACAGCGATATGACTATGTCCCAATTTAAGAAGTCCGTGCACCTGGTGACCAAGGCGTGGTCGGTAACCGACGGTGCCACAGTAAATGTAACGCTAGAGGTAGACGACCGCGCGATGGCGAAGCTTGATGTAGGTCGTGTCTACATCAAGTGGTTCTCATTCCGATGCCGAGCACAGGTCCGCACATACGCCTGCCACAGATGCGTGGGTTTCGACCACAAGGTCAGCGAATGCCGGCAGAAGGACAATGTCTGCCGCCAGTGCGGGCAACAAGGCCACACCGCGGCAAAGTGCCAAAACCCGGTGGACTGCCGGAACTGCCGTCACAGAGGGCAACCCTCGGGGCATTACATGCTCTCGAACGTGTGCCCGATATACGGGGCGTTGCTGGCGAGGGTGCAAGCTAGACATTAATGTTTAGCTTCATCCAAGCGAACTGTGGCCGAGGCAGAGCTGCGACCATCGAGCTCGGAGTCCGACTCAGGAGATCGGAGTCTATGTTCGCGCTGGTGCAGGAGCCGTATCTCGGCGGGGACGGAATGGATGTGCTGCCTGAAGGAATGAGAATTTTCACCGATCGGCGAGGGAAGGCAGCCATCCTAGTAGATCAACAGGAAGCCATCTGTATGCCAGTGGAGACCCTCACCACGGATTATGGCGTATGTCTGGTCGTTAAAGGGAGCTTTGGCTCAATCTTCCTTTGCGCCGCATACTGCCAGTTCGATGCACCTCTGGAACCGTACCTCCGGTACATGGATGCGGTCCTGCTGCAGGCCAGCAGAACCCCCGCAATCCTGGGCCTCGACGCGAATGCAGTGTCCCCCATGTGGCTTAGCAAACTCTCTCGTCATGCCGAGGGGCAAGCTAACTACAGACGGGGTGAGCTGCTGTCAGAGTGGATGCTGGAGGCAAGAGTCGCCGCCCTAAACCAGTCAACAGAGGTTTACACGTTCGATAATCACAGAGCTACTAGCGATATCGACGTGACAATCGTCAATGAGGCAGCATCTATGTGGGCCACATATGAGTGGAGAGTGGACGAGTGGGAATTGAGTGACCACAACATCATTACTGTTGTGGCCGAACCAACTACCGCGCGCGCAGTTGAGAGCATAGCTCCTGTGCCGTCCTGGAACTTCTCCAATGCACGTTGGCGATTGTTCAAGGAGGAAATGGTGAGTAGAGCAGCCGAACTTCCGGAAAACTTCTCAGAGTCGCCGTTGGACCAGCAAGTTTCGACCCTGCGCAGTATAGTACATAATGTATGTGATATTGCGCTGGGAAGAAAGTCAATTCGATCGCCCAACAGGAGAGCACGTTGGTGGACTGCCGACCTCTGCGCTGCAAGGCGCGAAGTCCGGAGACTTCGTCGCCTACTCCAAGATGGAAGGCGTCGTGATGACGGTGCCGCTATAGAGCGTGTAGTGGTCGAGCTGAGGCGGGCCTCAGCAAACTACAAGAAGCTCATTGGGAGGGCGAAAATGGATGACTGGAAACGCTTCGTGGGAGATCATGCCGACGACCCATGGGGGCGCGTCTACAAGATTTGCCGAGGCCGCAGAAAGTGCACGGAGATTGGGTGCCTCCGCGTGAATGGCGAGCTCATCACTGATTGGGGTGACTGTGCACGAGTGCTCCTCCGCAATTTCTTCCCAGTTGCGGAGTCCGAAGCACCGACTGCCATCGCGGAGGAAGTCCCACCGGCCCTCGAAGAATTCGAGGTTGATGCATGTGTTGCCCGGTTGAAGAGCAGGCGCTCTCCCGGCTTGGACGGCATCAATGGCACTATCTGCAAGGCAGTCTGGCGCGCCATACCCGAGCACCTAGCATCGTTGTTTTCCCGATGCATCCGATTAGGATACTTTCCCGCTGAGTGGAAGTGCCCACGAGTTGTCTCGCTGCTCAAAGGGCCAGATAAGGACAAGTGTGAGCCCTCCTCATATAGAGGAATATGCTTGCTGCCAGTCTTTGGTAAGGTGCTCGAGGCCATCATGGTGAATCGTGTGAGAGAAGTTCTTCCGGAAGGCTGCAGATGGCAGTTTGGATTTCGCCAAGGACGATGTGTGGAGGATGCTTGGAGACACGTGAAGAGCAGTGTTTGTGCCAGCCCGGCGCAATACGTGCTCGGCACATTCGTGGACTTCAAAGGAGCATTCGACAACGTCGAATGGAGTGCTGCACTCCGCCGACTAGCAGACTTGGGATGCCGGGAGATGGGCTTGTGGCAGAGCTTTTTCTCCGGCCGAAGAGCAGTGATCCGAAGCAGTTCCGGTACTGTGGAAGTACCGGTAACTAGAGGCTGCCCGCAGGGGTCAATCAGTGGCCCATTTATCTGGGACATTCTGATGGATGTACTGCTTCAGCGTCTCCAGCCGTATTGCCAGCTGAGTGCATACGCGGATGACTTGCTGCTTCTCGTCGAGGGAAATTCCCGAGCTATGCTAGAGGAAAAAGGAGCACAGCTGATGTCCATCGTAGAAGCGTGGGGAGCGGAAGTTGGCGTTGCCGTCTCGACCAGCAAGACGGTAATAATGCTGCTAAAAGGTGCCTTGAGACGTGCGCCTACGGTGAGGTTTGCTGGAGCGAACCTTCCGTATGTACGTAGCTGTCGGTACCTTGGCATCACGGTCAGTGAAGGAATGAAATTCCTCACGCACATAGCTTCGCTTCGCCAGCGGATGACCGGAGTCGTTGGAGCATTGGCGCGTGTGCTTCGAGCCGACTGGGGCTTCAGTCCTCGAGCCAGGCGGACCATATATGACGGACTCATGGCACCTTGTGTGCTGTTTGGTGCCCCGGTATGGTATGACACCGCCGAGCAAGTAGCCGCCCGGAGACGACTAGCCTCCTGCCAGAGGCTAATCCTGCTTGGATGCCTTTCGGTATGCCGAACAGTGTCCACAGTGGCACTGCAGGTACTTGGTGGAGCTCCCCCGCTTGACTTGGCTGCTAAGTTTTTAGCGGTCAAATACAAGCTGAAGCGTGGATACCCGCTGGAGGAGAACGACTGGCTATATGACGAGGACACTACGTGTCTAAGCTGGAAGCAGAGGAAGACTCGCCTAGAAGAGTGCTTACTGCAGAGTTGGCAGAACAGATGGGATGATGACAGCGAACCAGGACGGGTGACGCATAAATTCATCCCATATGTCACTCTCGCCTATCGGGATCCAAGATTTGGATTCTCGATGAGGACGTCTTACCTGCTGACAGGTCACGGGTCGTTTAACGCATTTTTGCAAGGGAGAGCCCTCAGCGATACCACTGCTTGCGCTTGTGGAGATCCATATGAGGACTGGATGCACATATTGTGCGCTTGCCCCCTATATGCAGATTTGCGGAACCTCGATGGACTTGGAGTGCAGCGCCTTGGCGAAAACTGGACCTTCGATAGAATCCTGGAAGATCAACAGAGGACTCAACGGCTGGCAGTGTTTGCGGACGAAGTGTTCCGTAGGAGGAGGGGTGTTTAGCCCAAAAACTTCGCCGTGTGGTTAGCGGGCGAGAATACTTCCACAGTCCGCTATTGCTTGTCGTAAGAGGCGACTAATATAGCCATAGGTCCCTCTAACCCTGCTTGTCGGAGCAAAAGGAGGAGGCCCACCGAGCCTCTCTTTCGGTACCACGGGTTGTGCAGCTATCCAAGACTGCACATTGAGGTAGGCCCCCTGGTGGGAGTATCGTGGTGGCTGTGGTTGGTACCCATATCGCGGGTAGAGCCTTCGTGTTCGACGTTTGAGTTACGGTGCTAGTTGCGCAAAACTCGGGTGCTGTGACCCAGAGATCAGTAGAGATTTTAGGTAGATCTCGCTCCTCAGCAAGGGGGAGTGCTTGCCCGGCAAGCAAGTACTCGAATTGCTACCGGGGTGGTCGCTATGTACATAGCTATAGCTTCTAGTCCGGGACGCTTGTCTGGCGTATCCAGACACATACACCATGTTGATACATGCACCACTTGTGGGTGTTCAGGGTGTCGTGGTTGTAATCCCTTCAGTGTGGAACACGCCACGTAAAACAAGTTCGGAGAGATCTGAAAAGTCGTCGTCGTTGTCCCTATCTACTATCTAGCGAAACCACAGCCAAGGGAACGGGCTTGGAATAATTAGCGGGGAAAGAAGACCCTTTTGAGCTTGACTCTAATCTGGCAGTGTAAGGAGACATAAGAGGTGTAGAATAAGTGGGAGATATTAGACCTCGGTTTGGTATCGTCAATGAAATACCACTACTCTTATTGTTTCCTTACTTACTTGATTAAATGGAACGTGTATCATTTCCTAGCCATTATACGGATATATTTATTATATCTTATGGTATTGGGTTTTGATGCAAGCTTCTTGATCAAAGTATCACGAGTTTGTTATATAATCGCAAACAAATTCTTTAATAAAACGATGCATTTATGTATTTTTGATTTGAAAATTTGGTATAACTCCAATTACTCAGGTATGATCCAATTCAAGGACATTGCCAGGTAGGGAGTTTGACTGGGGCGGTACATCTCTCAAATAATAACGGAGGTGTCCCAAGGCCAGCTCAGTGCGGACAGAAACCACACATAGAGCAAAAGGGCAAATGCTGACTTGATCTCGGTGTTCAGTACACACAGGGACAGCAAAAGCTCGGCCTATCGATCCTTTTGGTTTAAAGAGTTTTTAACAAGAGGTGTCAGAAAAGTTACCATAGGGATAACTGGCTTGTGGCGGCCAAGCGTTCATAGCGACGTCGCTTTTTGATCCTTCGATGTCGGCTCTTCCTATCATTGTGAAGCAAAATTCACCAAGCGTTGGATTGTTCACCCATGCAAGGGAACGTGAGCTGGGTTTAGACCGTCGTGAGACAGGTTAGTTTTACCCTACTAATGACAAAACGTTGTTGCGACAGCATTCCTGCGTAGTACGAGAGGAACCGCAGGTACGGACCAATGGCACAATACTTGTTCGAGCGAACAGTGGTATGACGCTACGTCCGTTGGATTATGCCTGAACGCCTCTAAGGTCGTATCCGTGCTGGACTGCAATGATAAATAAGGGGCAATTTGCATTGTATGGCTTCTAAACCATTTAAAGTTTATAATTTATTTTATAAACGACAATGGATGTGATGCCAATGTAATTTGTAACATAGTAAATTAGGAGGATCTTCGATCACCTGATGCCGCGCTAGTTACATATAAAAGCATTATTTAATACAATGACAAAGCCTAGAATCAATTGTAAACGACTTTTGTAACAGGCAAGGTGTTGTAAGTGGTTGAGCAGCTGCCATACTGCGATCCACTGAAGCTTATCCTTTGCTTGATGATTCGATAAATAAATGATTTTTCCTGTAGCCAAACAAACACCTCGTCATCAATTTAGTGACGCATATGATATTGTCCCTATCATATAATTTTTGATATAAAGACTTTAAAGAATTATATCAAGTTGCCAAATACCTCGTCATCAATTTAGTGACGCATATGATATTGTCCCTATCGTATAATTTTTGATATAAAGACTTTAAAGAATTCTATCACGTTGCCAAATACCTCGTCATCAATTTAGTGACGCATATGATATTGTCCCTATCATATAATTAATATAAAGACTTTAATGAATTGTGTCAAGTTGCCAAACACCTCGTCATCAATTTAGTGACGCATATGATATTGTCCCTATCATATAATTTTTGATATAAAAACTTTAAAGAATTGTATCAAGTTGCCAAATACCTCGTCATCAATTTAGTGACGCATATGATATTGTCCCTATCATATAATTAATATAAAGACTTTAATGAATTGTGTCAAGTTGCCAAACACCTCGTCATCAATTTAGTGACGCATATGATATTGTCCCTATCATATAATTTTTGATATAAAGACTTTAAAGAATTATATCAAGTTGCCAAATACCTCGTCATCAATTTAGTGACGCATATGATATTGTCTCTATCATATAATTAATATAAAGACTTTAATGAATTGTGTCAAGTTGCCAAACACCTCGTCATCAATTTAGTGACGCATATGATATTGTCCCTATCATATAATTTTTGATATAAAAACTTTAAAGAATTGTATCAAGTTGCCAAATACCTCGTCATCAATTTAGTGACGCATATGATATTGTCCCTATCATATAATTAATATAAAGACTTTAATGAATTGTGTCAAGTTGCCAAACACCTCGTCATCAATTTAGTGACGCATATGATATTGTCCCTATCATATAATATTTTGATATAAAGACTTTAAAGAATTATATCAAGTTGCCAAATACCTCGTCATCAATTTAGTGACGCATATGATATTGTCTCTATCATATAATTAATATAAAGACTTTAATGAATTGTGTCAAGTTGCCAAACACCTCGTCATCAATTTAGTGACGCATATGATATTGTCCCTATCATATAATTTTTGATATAAAGACTTTAAAGAATTCTATCAAGTTGCCAAATACCTCGTCATCAATTTAGTGACGCATATGATATTGTCTCTATCATATAATTAATATAAAGACTTTAATGATTTGTGTCACGTTGCCAAACACCTCGTCATCAATTTAGTGACGCATATGATATTGTCCCTATCATATAATTAATATAAAGACTTTTTAAAGAATTGTATCAAGTTGCCAAACACCTCGTCATCAACTACTATATTATGGTTGCGCCGACCTCTCATATTGTATTCTCTTATGTCTTCATAGGATTTTGGCAATTATACGAGTAAATTAAATAATATACATATGAAAATGATTAATTATTATATGTATAAGGGAAAAAATGCTGAAATATTCCCATATTATCTTAGTATTATAGAGGAAAGACCGTTGCCGACCTCTGATATTGTTCAAAACTTATGTATTTATATGATTTTGGCAATTATATGAGTAAATTAAATAATATACATATAAAATGATTAAATATTATATGTATAAATGTATAAAGGAAAAAATGATGAAATATTCCCACATTATCTTAGTATTATAGAGGAAAGACCGTTGCTGACCTCTGATATTGTTCAAAACTTATGTATTTATATGATTTTGGCAATAATATGAGTAAATTAAATAATATACATATGAAAATGATTAATTATTATATGTATAAATGTATAAGGGAAAAAATGCTGAAATATTCCCATATTATCTTAGTATTATAGAGGAAAGACCGTTGCTGACCTCTGATATTGTTCAAAACTTATGTATTTATATGATTTTGGCAATTATATGAGTAAATTAAATAATATACATATGAAAATTATTAATTATTATATGTATAAGGGAAAAAATGCTGAAAATATCCCACATTCTCTTAGTATTATAGAGAAAAGCCATTATAGTGAGAGGGTATAGTAGTGTAAACGACCGGAATTACGACAGAGGGTTCAAAAACTACTATAGGTAGGCAGTGGTTGCCGACCTCTCATATTGTTCAAAACTTATGTATTCATATGATTTTGGCAATTATATGAGTAAATTAAATAATATACATATGAAAATTATTAATTATTATATGTATAGGGGAAAAAATGCTGAAATATTCCCACATTCTCTTAGTATTATAGAGAAAAGCCATTATAGTGAGAGGGTATAGTAGTGTAAACGACCGGAATTACGACAGAGGGTTCAAAAACTACTATAGGTAGGCAGTGGTTGCCGACCTCTCATATTGTTCAAAACTTATGTATTCATATGATTTTGGCAATAATATGAGTAAATTAAATAATATACATATGAAAATGATTAATTATTATATGTATAAGGGAAAAAATGCTGAAAATATCCCACATTCTCTTAGTATTATAGAGAAAAGCCATTATAGTGAGAGGGTATAGTAGTGTAAACGACCGGAATTACGACAGAGGGTTCAAAAACTACTATAGGTAGGCAGTGGTTGCCGACCTCTCATATTGTTCAAAACTTATGTATTCATATGATTTTGGCAATAATATGAGTAAATTAAATAATATACATATGAAAATGATTAATTATTATATGTATAAGGGAAAAAATGCTGAAAATATCCCACATTCTCTTAGTATTATAGAGAAAAGCCATTATAGTGAGAGGGTATAGTAGTGTAAACGACCGGAATTACGACAGAGGGTTCAAAAACTACTATAGGTAGGCAGTGGTTGCCGACCTCTCATATTGTTCAAAACTTATGTATTCATATGATTTTGGCAATAATATGAGTAAATTAAATAATATACATATGAAAATGATTAATTATTATATGTATAAGGGAAAAAATGCTGAAAATATCCCACATTCTCTTAGTATTATAGAGAAAAGCCATTATAGTGAGAGGGTATAGTAGTGTAAACGACCGGAATTACGACAGAGGGTTCAAAAACTACTATAGGTAGGCAGTGGTTGCCGACCTCTCATATTGTTCAAAACTTATGTATTCATATGATTTTGGCAATAATATGAGTAAATTAAATAATATACATATGAAAATGATTAATTATTATATGTATAAGGGAAAAAATAATCATATTATATATGAATAATGGAAAAAAAATGAAATGTTCCTATAATCTCTTAATATATAAGAGAATAGCCCGTATGTTGGGTGGCAAACGGAATTGAAAATACCCGCTTTGAGGACAGCGGGTTCAAAAACTACTATAGGTAGGCAGTGGTTGCCGACCTCCCGCATTATTCGAAATATTTATTTCGGATTATGTTTATATTGGTTACATACAATAAAGTATATTATTATCCGTACAAATTTGTTTCTCAGTTCTATAGAACACGGGACTTGGCTCCGCGGATAATAGGAATATACGCTTTATAGATAATATCGTTGAAACAAAAGTCAAGTTTCTATTATATATAGAATAACAAATCGTTTCCATATATTATCGTTAATTTTTTTTTTTTTTTTTTTTTTTTTTTTTTTTTTTTAGCGTGCGTTTATTTATTTAAAATCTGTCCTAGTGGACAATAATTAAATGGTTTTGCGGGGGAACATTAGCTTAAGGGATACTATTGTACATGTATTTGTGGCGGGTTTTATATGTGTTGTCTATTGTTGTGGAAGATCGAGAGGGTGTCTCCTCATGAGACGTCTGCTTGTTTGGCTATTGTCTAACAGGTTGGTGGCGAGGTGGTTAGGGTGGTTTTCGAGCCTTTTCAGGTATCTCTCGCTGAGCCTGGAGATTTCATCAGCGACTTGTGGGATTCCAAGTTCCCTATGTATGGCGACATTCTCGTGGTAGGGATGCGCATTACAGGCAATTCTCAAGCACCTATTCTGGAACCGCTGTATACGCAGGCGATTCGTGTGGCTTGCCGTGCCCCATAGCTGTATCCCGTAGGTCCAGATGGGCTTGAGAATTGCCTTGTACACCAGGATTTTGTGGTTCTGCCTTAGCTTGGACCCTCTCCCAATAAGCCAATGCATCTGCCTCAGACGCGCATCGGCCTGTATGCGTTTGCTGACGATGTGGGGACGCCAAGTGAGCCTGCGGTCCAGGGTAAGTCCTAGGTACTTGGGTGCGGGTGCGTTGGGAATGATGACTCCGTTTAGCGTGACCGGTGGGCAGTCTCCTCTCCTTAGTGCAAATGTTGTTTGGGTAGATTTTTCCGCGTTCACTACGATGTTCCACCTGCTGAGCCAGGGATGTAGCGCGTCCATTTGCCTTTGGATTGTTTCGGAGGCTTCTCGTGGGTCGGATGAGGAGGCGAGGAAAGCCGTGTCATCTGCATAAGTCGCTATAGTTAGGTTCCTGGAGGGGATTATGGGAAGGTCTGCGGTGTAAAGGGTGTACAGTATTGGTCCGAGCACACTGCCTTGCGGAACTCCAGCTCTGATCAGTCTGGGTAGGCTTATTGCACTTCCGCATCTGACTTGGAATGCTCTTCCCTCAGTGTAGGATTTGAGGAGGGTAAAATGGGGGCTTGGGAGGTAGGATTTGAGTTTATGGAGGAGTCCAGGATGCCAAACTCTGTCGAATGCCTGCTTCACGTCGAGCATTACAGCGCAGCAGTATTTCTTTTGCTCGAATGCCTCGAGGATCCGTTCGACTAGCCGGTGGCATTGCTCTGGTGTTCCGTGGGAGCGCCTGAAGCCAAACTGGTGATCGGGGATCAAACCAGCCTCATCCAGTACTGGCAATACTCTGCGCAAAAATACTCTTTCGAGTATTTTGGAGAGGATTGCCAGCAAACTAATCGGACGATAGGAGGCGAGATTGGCTTCAGGCTTACCAGGCTTGAGGAGGACAATAACCTCTGCTCTTTTCCACTCTTCCGGGAAGTACCCTAGCCGGAAGCAGCTGTTGTAAATGCTGGCCAGCATTTGTGTGCAGCGGAATGGGAGCATTTTTAGGGCCGCCGCATCTATACGATCCAGGCCTGGAGATTTGTTGTTCTTCAGTAGAGCAATCTCCTGCGCAACTTCCTCAGGGTCGACTGGTTCCAACGGGGGACCGGGAGAGCTTGGGCTATTGAGAAACCGGGCTGTTTCAGCATGTTCTTCGGCAGTGCAGCAGTCGAACGGAGAGAAGGCGTTGTAAAGGTGTTCGGCGAAAGCTTCTGCTCTTTCAGCATCCGAACGGCACCAGGATCCATCTGCTTTGCGCACTGCGGAAACCTTTTTGGCTGGTCGTTTAATGTGGCGGGTGACGTTCCACAGATTGTGGTCTGGGTCCCCGGGAGAGAGTTCCTCGAGGAATCTGAGGAAGGAGTCCTGGCGTAGGCTGGAGATCTTGTCCTTCAACTCCTTTGTGGCGTGATTGAGCGCTGTTTTGTCTCTTGGATTGCGCGTCAAGAACCAAACTCTCCTGAGACGCCTCTTCTCAGTCACGAGTGCCGCAATTTCCGGGGACCAGAGGTGGAGGTCCCTGCTAGGTGTTCTCGCAGTCTTTGGTGGCGGTGGGCTTGCGAATTCCGCAGCGTTTTGCATCTGCCTGGTGAGATTCCCGATAGCTTCATCAATGTTCCTGGGTGTGTTGAGGATGGGGTTCGGATTGACGGTGGAGAGCATCCAGGACGCGAACTTGGCGGCGTCGGTATATTTTCCAGTGAGCCTTCTGAGCGGGGTTTTCCTGAGGACTGGCGTGTTGATTAGCACGTTTATTGCACAGTGGTCTGACAGGAGATCAGCATTTGTTGTGCAGCTGATCTTCGCATGCCCTATGCCTTTCGACACAGCAAAGTCCAGTAGGTCTGGAGTCTTGAGGGGATTCGTTGGCCAGTGAGTGGGCTCGCCAGTGGAGTGGCAGTCCAGTCGGTGGCGTTGCAGGTACCCAAACAGAGTTTTCCCTTTGGGGTTGTTGGCGCGCGATCCCCACCAAGAATGTTTGGCGTTATAATCTCCAGCTGCTATGAAGCGGGGCCCAAAATGCTCGAAGAACTCACTGAGGTGAGATGCTGTTATGCGGTATCTGGGGGGAAAGTAGACCGCTCCAATGTCTAAATCTCCTTGCGGGCTGACAATCCTGATGACAGGACATTGTGCCCAGTCTTGCTGAAACGCGGGCAGCTCTAGGTATTGAATACCGCTCCTGATGAGGATGGCTGCTCCACCGCGTGCTCTGCCAGAAGGATGGTCTGCATGGATGAGGTCATATCCGCTGATATTAAAGTGGGATCTGGGGGAGAAGTGGGTTTCGGCTACGAGTAGGATATCGATCTGGTGGGTCTTCAGATGGTGCTCGACTATGGCCTTGCTGTTCTGCAGGCCGTTCGCATTCCAGACGACTAGGTGGAGCTTTAGTTGCATGACTTGCTGTTGAGAATGGTGGCCACCAGCTGTGTCATCTGGGTGAACATGCGCTCCATCATCCTTTCCATCATTCCTTCCATGCGAGCGAACATCGCTTCTATCTGACCGGAGTGTGGGGGTTTCTGTTTGGGTTTGGACTGGGGTTGTGGGATTCTGCGGTGCTGCGTGCACTCCGTTGAGGGCGTCTCGGTAGCTCCTGCCAGAGGTGACGTTTGGTGATGCCACGGGCGGCGCCTTGTTAGCATTAGCGACGGGCCTTGTTTTCGGAGCAGCGAGTGCTTTGGCCCTTTTGTATGCAGGGCATCCCTTGAAAGACGCAGGATGGTCCGCCTGGCAGTGGAAGCAGCACGCTTTGTCGTCCTCCCTCTTCTCACATGCCCTCGATTCGTGAGGGCCTCCACACTTTACACATCGGTATTCCAGGAAGCAGTAACGCTGTGTATGACCGAATCCTTGGCACCTGAAGCATTGAGGCACGTCGTTGAACTTCTGCGGCGGTTCAATGGTTACTACCGACCTGCAGATCCGCTTGACTTGGTAGACGTCTTTGTTGTTGCTGGAAGGCTCCAGGTTGGCGAAGAATATTCCCAGCGGTTCTTTAGTTCTTCTGCCAATGGGATTGTGCAGATCTCTAACAGCGTGCCCTTGTCTGCGAAGATCTTCAATGATTTCCTCACGATCGGTGGAGTGGTGGAGTCCTTTGATGACAACCTTGTATGCACGTTCATCTTTCGGCTGGAAAGTCCGATGCCTCTTGTTTTGGGCCACAAGTTGGAGACGCAGAGCTGTATAGGACTCTTTGTCCGGCATCATGACACGTACGTTGTTGCCATTCACGGTCTTGTAGGTAAAATTGTTCTTCGGGCCTACAAGAGTCGTGATCATCTTGACGAGTGCCGAGATGTTGGTCACATCGGGGATAAAAATCGGAGGTGGCTTGATGGTCTTCGGGGTGGGCTTTGGTTTCTCGGGGGTCTTGGGCTTGGAATCGTCTTTAGGTCCGGGTTCGTCATCAGAGCTCTCTTGGTCGTACTCGTCTTCTTCGGTCGAGAGTAAAGCGAAGGCGTTGTTGGCGAGCTTCTTGCGCAGAGCTGCGCTAGTGCTTGGCTTATCTTCCAGCTCCTCTCCCTGTGCTTTCTTTGCCGGTTTTCGCTTTATCTCGCCCGGCTCTGTATGCGAGGTGCTTCCCTCGCTGCTGGAGCTGCTCTTGCGTGTTCTCAGAGCCTTTTTGCGTGGTGTTGTTCCAAGCTTGTGGGTGCGCGGGGGGGCCTGCCAGTCCATCTTCTCCAAAGTTGATAAGGAGTGAGGAGGGGGGGGGGGGGGAAGCTGGGCACCGTAAGCCGGTGAGCCAGGCAGCACGTGGCTGCTGCTTTGCAATTATACCGCTGCTTCGAGCACTGGGTTTTTTGCGCTGATAACACGCACACTCGGGTGTGCGATGGTGTTAGTGCGAACTACCGTTAGGTACGTTGGCTGGGCCAATCAAAACGCGCGACAAGATCACGCGACGCGAAGTGGCTGGGCACAAGTAACGGGACTTACAACTGTGAACAATTTGCTAACAATTTGCTGTCGATCCGCAGGCACGTCTGCACTCGTCGAGTGTTCGATCGCGACTGTCGTTAATTTTTGGAGGCAGGCAAATATTAATTTATTACCTGCCGTATAGTTGGATTATTATATCGTTACGGTATAATACAAATATGGATTCTTATGAAAGAAATATAAAATTATATATTAAATGTGGAAATATTATCATATGCGCTTGGTTTTATGTTATATATTACCAGAGATATATATGAAAAGAGATAAATTTTAAATTTATCTTCAAAATGCAAATGATTTAACTTAATATTTATATTGGTTAAACAAAAATTGTACATGTGTGGATACAATAATTATGTATGTTGGAAATAAAATGATATTTTATAATGAAATATGTATGTATAAAAGATAAAATTATAGAAATATATATATTACAATAATTAGATGAAATTCTTGTTATATTGGTAAAACAAGTATAAATTAAAAATGAAAATATGGATAACGAATGCTATATAAAAATGGCCGTAATCGAATGGATTTTTTTACTTATATATTTAAAATTTTACCCAAAGGCGAAATATGAATTTTATTCAATATAATAAAAATCATGGAATTATATAAAGTGAAAAATCTATATATCTATATATCTATTATATTGCTTATTTCGATTCAAAATATATGAATGGAATATGAAGGAAAAACATTATTCTGGTTGATCCTGCCAGTAGTTATATGCTTGTCTCAAAGATTAAGCCATGCATGTCTAAGTACACACGAATTAAAAGTGAAACCGCAAAAGGCTCATTATATCAGTTATGGTTCCTTAGATCGTTAACAGTTACTTGGATAACTGTGGTAATTCTAGAGCTAATACATGCAATTAAAACATGAACCTTATGGGACATGTGCTTTTATTAGGCTAAAACCAAGCGATCGCAAGATCGTTATATTGGTTGAACTCTAGATAACATGCAGATCGTATGGTCTTGTACCGACGACAGATCTTTCAAATGTCTGCCCTATCAACTTTTGATGGTAGTATCTAGGACTACCATGGTTGCAACGGGTAACGGGGAATCAGGGTTCGATTCCGGAGAGGGAGCCTGAGAAACGGCTACCACATCTAAGGAAGGCAGCAGGCGCGTAAATTACCCACTCCCAGCTCGGGAGGTAGTGACGAAAAATAACAATACAGGACTCATATCCGAGGCCCTGTAATTGGAATGAGTACACTTTAAATCCTTTAACAAGGACCAATTGGAGGGCAAGTCTGGTGCCAGCAGCCGCGGTAATTCCAGCTCCAATAGCGTATATTAAAGTTGTTGCGGTTAAAACGTTCGTAGTTGAACTTGTGCTTCATACGGGTAGTACAACTTACAATTGTGGTTAGTACTATACCTTTATGTATGTAAGCGTATTACCGGTGGAGTTCTTATATGTGATTAAATACTTGTATTTTTTCATATGTTCCTCCTATTTAAAAACCTGCACTAGTGCTCTTAAACGAGTGTTATTGTGGGCCGGTACTATTACTTTGAACAAATTAGAGTGCTTAAAGCAGGCTTCAAATGCCTGAATATTCTGTGCATGGGATAATGAAATAAGACCTCTGTTCTGCTTTCATTGGTTTTCAGATCAAGAGGTAATGATTAATAGAAGCAGTTTGGGGGCATTAGTATTACGACGCGAGAGGTGAAATTCTTGGACCGTCGTAAGACTAACTTAAGCGAAAGCATTTGCCAAAGATGTTTTTCATTAATCAAGAACGAAAGTTAGAGGTTCGAAGGCGATCAGATACCGCCCTAGTTCTAACCATAAACGATGCCAGCTAGCAATTGGGTGTAGCTACTTTTATGGCTCTCTCAGTCGCTTCCCGGGAAACCAAAGCTTTTGGGCTCCGGGGGAAGTATGGTTGCAAAGCTGAAACTTAAAGGAATTGACGGAAGGGCACCACCAGGAGTGGAGCCTGCGGCTTAATTTGACTCAACACGGGAAAACTTACCAGGTCCGAACATAAGTGTGTAAGACAGATTGATAGCTCTTTCTCGAATCTATGGGTGGTGGTGCATGGCCGTTCTTAGTTCGTGGAGTGATTTGTCTGGTTAATTCCGATAACGAACGAGACTCAAATATATTAAATAGATATCTTCAGGATTATGGTGCTGAAGCTTATGTAGCCTTCATTCATGGTGGCAGTAAAATGTTTATTGTGTTTGAATGTGTTTATGTAAGTGGAGCCGTACCTGTTGGTTTGTCCCATTATAAGGACACTAGCTTCTTAAATGGACAAATTGCGTCTAGCAATAATGAGATTGAGCAATAACAGGTCTGTGATGCCCTTAGATGTCCTGGGCTGCACGCGCGCTACAATGAAAGTATCAACGTGTATTTCCTAGACCGAGAGGTCCGGGTAAACCGCTGAACCACTTTCATGCTTGGATTGTGAACTGAAACTGTTCACATGAACTTGGAATTCCCAGTAAGTGTGAGTCATTAACTCGCATTGATTACGTCCCTGCCCTTTGTACACACCGCCCGTCGCTACTACCGATTGAATTATTTAGTGAGGTCTCCGGACGTGATCACTGTGACGCCTTGCGTGTTACGGTTGTTTCGCAAAAGTTGACCGAACTTGATTATTTAGAGGAAGTAAAAGTCGTAACAAGGTTTCCGTAGGTGAACCTGCGGAAGGATCATTATTGTATAATATCCTTATCGTTAATAAACATTTGTTATAATACAAATAAATACAATTTACCAAAATAAAAATATTACAAAATGATTCCACGGAATCAAAAGTTAAAGTCAAAATAAAATGAAGATGGCTTTTATTTTATATGTGGGGCTTGGCAACCTCATAAAAAGACTTTAACATTATTAATGTTGTTGTGCGTATTTGTGGCAGTACCTACTACAACAATGGCGTTTCCTATAAAAACAAATTCTCGAAAATGGAAATCGAAGAAACTGAACAAAATTTGAAAGTAGAAGTCGAATTAAAATTAAAATAATTTTGAATGTGGTATTCAAAATAAGTGTGTGTGTATATGGACCATAATATACACGCGTTGCGAATATGTATTGTTCATCTATGTTATGAGCATACG
The DNA here is from genome assembly GCF_004382145.1 of Drosophila mauritiana. Taxonomy (NCBI): domain Eukaryota; kingdom Metazoa; phylum Arthropoda; class Insecta; order Diptera; family Drosophilidae; genus Drosophila; species Drosophila mauritiana. The sequence goes on from NW_022881426.1 coordinate 43,968, forward strand.
TTGGCTAATGCAACAACCTAAAATATACAATGTTTGTACCTGTCATCCATCAGGTTAATGTTTTATATAAATTTTGCAGTATGTGTCACCCAAAATAGCAAACCATAACCAGATTTTTATGATACATAATGCTTATATGAAACTAAGACATATCGCAACATTTATTTTTAGGTATAAAAAATAAATTTATTGAAGGAATTGATATATGCCAGTAAAATGGTGTATTTTTAATTTCTTTCAATAAAAACAATATTGATATTATATAAAAATGAATTATAAAACTCTAAGCGGTGGATCACTCGGCTCATGGGTCGATGAAGAACGCAGCAAACTGTGCGTCATCGTGTGAACTGCAGGACACATGAACATCGACATTTTGAACGCATATCGCAGTCCATGCTGTTATGTACTTTAATTAATTTTATAGTGCTGCTTGGACTACATATGGTGAGGGTTGTAAGACTATGCTAATTAAGTTGTTTATAAATTTTTTATAAGCATATGGTATATTATTGGATTAAATAATGATTTTATTCATAATATTAAAAAAGAAATGAAAAACATTATCTCACATTTGAATGTGAAAAACGAAGAGAAATATTTTCTTTTTCAATCAAATAATACTGAGAAATGTCTAGCATAAAAAATTGAAATATTTTTCATCTAGAATTGTCTCTTATAAATGATTCGGAAAAAGAAAAATCTTGGTTTTGTTATTATTCTTCGTTGGTTCGTTAAATGGATAAAAAATAACTTTGCTTACAAGAACTATTGGAACTATTTATAACGAATTTAATTGATTGTTTTATCATTTATATATAAAGAATTTATGGCAAAAAATAGTTATATATACAACCTCAACTCATATGGGACTACCCCCTGAATTTAAGCATATTAATTAGGGGAGGAAAAGAAACTAACAAGGATTTTCTTAGTAGCGGGCGAGCGAAAAGAAAACAGTTCAGCACTAAGTCACTTTGTCTATATGGCAAATGTGAGATGCAGTGTATGGAGCGTCAATATTCTAGTATGAGAAATTAATGATTTAAGTTCCTTCTTAAATGAGGCCATTTACCCATAGAGGGTGCCAGGCCCGTATAACGTTAATGATTACTAGATGATGTTTCCAAAGAGTCGTGTTGCTTGATAGTGCAGCACTAAGTGGGTGGTAAACTCCATCTAAAACTAAATATAACCATGAGACCGATAGTAAACAAGTACCGTGAGGGAAAGTTGAAAAGAACTCTGAATAGAGAGTTAAACAGTACGTGAAACTGCTTAGAGGTTAAGCCCCGATGAACCTGAATATCCGTTATGGAAAATTCATCATTAAAATTGTAATATTTAAATAATATTATTAAGAATAATGTGCATTTTTTCCATATAAGGACATTGTAATCTATTAGCATATCCCAAATTTATCATAAAAATATAACTTATAGTTTATTCCAATTAAATTGCTTGCATTTTAACACAGAATAAATGTTATTAATTTGATAAAGTGCTGATAGATTTATATTATTACAGAGCGTTAATTTTTCGGAATTATATAATGGCATAATTATCATTGATTTTTGTGTTTATTATATGCTCTTGTATGATTAACAATGCGAAAGATTCAGGATACCTTCGGGACCCGTCTTGAAACACGGACCAAGGAGTCTAACATATGTGCAAGTTATTGGGATGTAAACCTAATAGCGTAATTAACTGACTAATAATGGGATTAGTTTTTAGCTATTTATAGCTAATTAACACAATCCGGGGCGTTCTATATAGTTATGTATAATGTATATTTATATTATTTATGCCTCTAACTGGAACGTACCTTGAGCATATATGCTGTGACCCGAAAGATGGTGAACTATACTTGATCAGGTTGAAGTCAGGGGAAACCCTGATGGAAGACCGAAACAGTTCTGACGTGCAAATCGATTGTCAGAATTGAGTATAGGGGCGAAAGACCAATCGAACCATCTAGTAGCTGGTTCCTTCCGAAGTTTCCCTCAGGATAGCTGGTGCATTTTAATATTATATAAAATAATCTTATCTGGTAAAGCGAATGATTAGAGGCCTTAGGGTCGAAACGATCTTAACCTATTCTCAAACTTTAAATGGGGTAAGAACTTAACTTTCTTGATATGAAGTTCAAGGTTATGTATAATGTGCCCAGTGGGCCACTTTTGTAAGCAGAACTGGACCTGTGGGATGAACCAAACGTAATGTTACGGTGCCCAAATTAACACTCATGCAGATACCTGAAAGGCGTTGGTTGCTTAAAACAGCAGGACGGTGATCATGGAAGTCGAAATCCGCTAAGGAGTGTGTAACAACTCACCTGCCGAAGCAACTAGCCTTAAAATGGATGGCGCTTAAGTTGTATACCTATACATTACCGCTAAAGTAGATGATTTATATTACTTGTGATATAAATTTTGAAACTTTAGTGAGTAGGAAGGTACAATGGTATGCGTAGAAGTGTTTGGCGTAAGCCTGCATGGAGCTGCCATTGGTACAGATCTTGGTGGTAGTAGCAAATAATCGAATGAGACCTTGGAGGACTGAAGTGGAGAAGGGTTTCGTGTGAACAGTGGTTGATCACGAGTTAGTCGGTCCTAAGTTCAAGGCGAAAGCCGAAAATTTTCAAGTAAAACAAAATGGCCTAACTATATAAACAAAGCGAATATAATACACTTGAATAATTTTGAACGAAAGGGAATACGGTTCCAATTCCGTAACCTGTTGAGTATCCGTTTGTTATTAAATATGGGCCTCGTGCTCATCCTGGCAACAGGAACGACCATAAAGAAGCCGTCGAGATATCGGAAGAGTTTTCTTTTCTGTTTTATAGCCGTACTACCATGGAAGTCTTTCGCAGAGAGATATGGTAGATGGGCTAGAAGAGCATGACATATACTGTTGTGTCGATATTTTCTCCTCGGACCTTGAAAATTTATGGTGGGGACACGCAAACTTCTCAACAGGCCGTACCAATATCCGCAGCTGGTCTCCAAGGTGAAGAGTCTCTAGTCGATAGAATAATGTAGGTAAGGGAAGTCGGCAAATTAGATCCGTAACTTCGGGATAAGGATTGGCTCTGAAGATTGAGATAGTCGGGCTTGATTGGGAAACAATAACATGGTTTATGTGCTCGTTCTGGGTAAATAGAGTTTCTAGCATTTATGTTAGTTACTTGTTCCCCGGATAGTTTAGTTACGTAGCCAATTGTGGAACTTTCTTGCTAAAATTTTTAAGAATACTATTTGGGTTAAACCAATTAGTTCTTATCAATTATAACGATTATCAATTAACAATCAATTCAGAACTGGCACGGACTTGGGGAATCCGACTGTCTAATTAAAACAAAGCATTGTGATGGCCCTAGCGGGTGTTGACACAATGTGATTTCTGCCCAGTGCTCTGAATGTCAAAGTGAAGAAATTCAAGTAAGCGCGGGTCAACGGCGGGAGTAACTATGACTCTCTTAAGGTAGCCAAATGCCTCGTCATCTAATTAGTGACGCGCATGAATGGATTAACGAGATTCCTACTGTCCCTATCTACTATCTAGCGAAACCACAGCCAAGGGAACGGGCTTGGAATAATTAGCGGGAAAGAAGACCCTTTTGAGCTTGACTCTAATCTGGCAGTGTAAGGAGACATAAGAGGTGTAGAATAAGGGAGATATTAGACCTCGGTTTGGTATCGTCAATGAAATACCACTACTCTTATTGTTTCCTTACTTACTTGATTAAATGGAACGTGTATCATTTCCTAGCCATTATACGGATATATTTATTATATCTTATGGTATTGGGTTTTGATGCAAGCTTCTTGATCAAAGTATCACGAGTTTGTTATATAATCGCAAACAAATTCTTTAATAAAACGATGCATTTATGTATTTTTGATTTGAAAATTTGGTATAACTCCAATTACTCAGGTATGATCCAATTCAAGGACATTGCCAGGTAGGGAGTTTGACTGGGGCGGTACATCTCTCAAATAATAACGGAGGTGTCCCAAGGCCAGCTCAGTGCGGACAGAAACCACACATAGAGCAAAAGGGCAAATGCTGACTTGATCTCGGTGTTCAGTACACACAGGGACAGCAAAAGCTCGGCCTATCGATCCTTTTGGTTTAAAGAGTTTTTAACAAGGTGTCAGAAAAGTTACCATAGGGATAACTGGCTTGTGGCGGCCAAGCGTTCATAGCGACGTCGCTTTTTGATCCTTCGATGTCGGCTCTTCCTATCATTGTGAAGCAAAATTCACCAAGCGTTGGATTGTTCACCCATGCAAGGGAACGTGAGCTGGGTTTAGACCGTCGTGAGACAGGTTAGTTTTACCCTACTAATGACAAAACGTTGTTGCGACAGCATTCCTGCGTAGTACGAGAGGAACCGCAGGTACGGACCAATGGCACAATACTTGTTCGAGCGAACAGTGGTATGACGCTACGTCCGTTGGATTATGCCTGAACGCCTCTAAGGTCGTATCCGTGCTGGACTGCAATGATAAATAAGGGGCAATTTGCATTGTATGGCTTCTAAACCATTTAAAGTTTATAATTTATTTTATAAACGACAATGGATGTGATGCCAATGTAATTTGTAACATAGTAAATTAGGAGGATCTTCGATCACCTGATGCCGCGCTAGTTACATATAAAAGCATTATTTAATACAATGACAAAGCCTAGAATCAATTGTAAACGACTTTTGTAACAGGCAAGGTGTTGTAAGTGGTTGAGCAGCTGCCATACTGCGATCCACTGAAGCTTATCCTTTGCTTGATGATTCGATAAATAAATGATTTTTCCTGTAGCCAAACAAACACCTCGTCATCAATTTAGTGACGCATATGATATTGTCCCTATCATATAATTTTTGATATAAAGACTTTAAAGAATATATCAGTTGCCAAATACCTCGTCATCAATTTAGTGACGCATATGATATTGTCCTATCGTATAATTTTTGATATAAGACTTTTAAAGAATTCTATCACGTTGCCAAATACCTCGTCATCAATTTAGTGACGCATATGATATTGTCCCTATCATATAATTAATATAAAGACTTTAATGAATTGTGTCAAGTTGCCAAACACCTCGTCATCAATTTAGTGACGCATATGATATTGTCCCTATCATATAATTTTTGATAAAAACTTTAAGAATTGTATCAAGTTGCCAAATACCTCGTCATCAATTTAGT
>NW_022881427.1:0-28790 GCF_004382145.1 Drosophila mauritiana
CGATGAAGAACGCAGCAAAACTGTGCGTCATCGTGTGAACTGCAGACACATGAACATCGACATTTTGAACGCATATCGCAGTCCATGCTGTTTATGTACTTAATTAATTTTATAGTGCTGCTTGGACTACATATGGTTGAGGGTTGTAAGACTATGCTAATTAAGTTTTTTATAAATTTTTTATAAGCATATGGTATATTATTGGATTAAATAATGATTTTATTCATAATATTAAAAAAGAAATGAAAAACATTATCTCACATTTGAATGTGAAAACGAAGAGAAATATTTTCTTTTTCAATCAAATAAATACTGAGAAATGTCTAGCATAAAAAATTGAAATATTTTTTCATCTAGAATTGTCTCTTATTAATGATTCGGAAAAGAAAAATTTGGTTTTGTTTTATTCTTCGTTGGTTCGTTAAATGGATAAAAAATAACTTTGCTTACAAGAACTATTGGAACTATTTATAACGAATTTAATTGATTGTTTTATCATTTATATATAAAGAATTTATGGCAAAAAATAGTTATATATACAACTCAACTCATATGGGACTACCCCTGAATTTAAGCATATTAATTAGGGGAGGAAAAGAAACTAACAAGGATTTTCTTAGTAGCGGCGAGCGAAAAGAAAACAGTTCAGCACTAAGTCACTTTGTCTATATGGCAAATGTGAGATGCAGTGTATGGAGCGTCAATATTCTAGTATGAGAAATTAATGATTTAAGTCCTTCTTAAATGAGGCCATTTACCCATAGAGGGTGCCAGGCCCGTATAACGTTAATGATTACTAGATGATGTTTCCAAAGAGTCGTGTTGCTTGATAGTGCAGCACTAAGTGGGTGGTAAACTCCATCTAAAACTAAATATAACCATGAGACCGATAGTAAACAAGTACCGTGAGGGAAAGTTGAAAAGAACTCTGAATAGAGAGTTAAACAGTACGTGAAACTGCTTAGAGGTTAAGCCCGATGAACCTGAATATCCGTTATGGAAAATTCATCATTAAAATTGTAATATTTAAATAATATTATTAAGAATAATGTGCATTTTTTCCATATAAGGACATTGTAATCTATTAGCATATCCCAAATTTATCATAAATATAACTTATAGTTTATTCCAATTAAATTGCTTGCATTTTAACACAGAATAAATGTTATTAATTTGATAAAGTGCTGATAGATTTATATTATTACAGAGCGTTAATTTTTCGGAATTATATAATGGCATAATTATCATTGATTTGTGTTTATTATATGCTCTTGTATGATTAACAATGCGAAAGATTCAGGATACCTTCGGGACCCGTCTTGAAACACGGACCAAGGAGTCTAACATATGTGCAAGTTATTGGGATGTAAACCTAATAGCGTAATTAACTTGACTAATAATGGGATTAGTTTTTTAGCTATTTATAGCTAATTAACACAATCCCGGGGCGTTCTATATAGTTATGTATAATGTATATTTATATTATTTATGCCTCTAACTGGAACGTACCTTGAGCATATATGCTGTGACCCGAAAGATGGTGAACTATACTTGATCAGGTTGAAGTCAGGGGAAACCCTGATGGAAGACCGAAACAGTTCTGACGTGCAAATCGATTGTCAGAATTGAGTATAGGGGCGAAAGACCAATCGAACCATCTAGTAGCTGGTTCCTTCCGAAGTTTCCCTCAGGATAGCTGGTGCATTTTAATATTATATAAAATAATCTTATCTGGTAAAGCGAATGATTAGAGGCCTTAGGGTCGAAACGATCTTAACCTATTCTCAAACTTTAAATGGGTAAGAACCTTAACTTTCTTGATATGAAGTTCAAGGTTATGATATAATGTGCCCAGTGGGCCACTTTTGGTAAGCAGAACTGGCGCTGTGGGATGAACCAAACGTAATGTTACGGTGCCCAAATTAACAACTCATGCAGATACCATGAAAGGCGTTGGTTGCTTAAAACAGCAGGACGGTGATCATGGAAGTCGAAATCCGCTAAGGAGTGTGTAACAACTCACCTGCCGAAGCAACTAGCCTTAAAATGGATGGCGCTTAAGTTGTATACCTATACTTACCGCTAAAGTAGATGATTTATATTACTTGTGATATAAATTTTGAACTTTAGTGAGTAGGAAGGTACAATGGTATGCGTAGAAGTGTTTGGCGTAAGCCTGCATGGAGCTGCCATTGGTACAGATCTTGGTGGTAGTAGCAAATAATCGAATGAGACCTTGGAGGACTGAAGTGGAGAAGGGTTTCGTGTGAACAGTGGTTGATCACGAGTTAGTCGGTCCTAAGTTCAAGGCGAAAGCCGAAAATTTTCAAGTAAAACAAAAATGCCTAACTATATAAACAAAGCGAATATAATACACTTGAATAATTTGAACGAAAGGGAATACGGTTCCAATTCCGTAACCTGTTGAGTATCCGTTTGTTATTAAATATGGGCCTCGTGCTCATCCTGGCAACAGGACGACCATAAAGAAGCCGTCGAGAGATATCGGAAGAGTTTTCTTTTCTGTTTTATAGCCGTACTACCAATGGAAGTCTTTCGCAGAGAGATATGGTAGATGGGCTAGAAGAGCATGACATATACTGTTGTGTCGATATTTTCTCCTCGGACCTTGAAAATTTATGGTGGGGACACGCAAACTTCTCAACAGGCCGTACCAATATCCGCAGCTGGTCTCCAAGGTGAAGAGTCTCTAGTCGATAGAATAATGTAGGTAAGGGAAGTCGGCAAATTAGATCCGTAACTTCGGGATAAGGATTGGCTCTGAAGATTGAGATAGTCGGGCTTGATTGGGAAACAATAACATGGTTTATGTGCTCGTTCTGGGTAAATAGAGTTTCTAGCATTTATGTTAGTTACTTGTTCCCCGGATAGTTTAGTTACGTAGCCAATTGTGGAACTTTCTTGCTAAAATTTTTAAGAATACTATTTGGGTTAAACAATTAGTTCTTATCAATTATAACGATTATCAATTAACAATCAATTCAGAACTGGCACGGACTTGGGGAATCCGACTGTCTAATTAAAACAAAGCATTGTGAGCCTAGCGGGTGTTGACACAATGTGATTTCTGCCACGTGCTCTGAATGTCAAAGTGAAGAAATTCAAGTAAGCGCGGTCAACGGCGGGAGTAACTATGACTCCTTAAGAGCCAATGCCTCGTCATCTAATTAATGACGCGCATGAATGGATAACGACGGACGTGTTTTCGTTGCGCTCGTGTACAGATTGCGAATAACTAAGTTTCCTTGTTTGGAAAGTAATTAAATCGGTGATTTAGTGCTCCGCGGAAGTCGAGTGAAAATTGTCGAGTGTTAAAACAAGCGGTTTGGAAATTATTAACAATAAACTATTGGAAATTTTCCACTCCGCACGTGCTGCGAGGCGAGCTTACGAGTAAGTTTTTCGAGTAAGCTTTTTGAGCAGCTGTCAAAAGCTTATTGGTGGCAGTCACTGCTAGGGTTTGTGTATAGGGACAGTTTTAGTGCTACCAGACGCTACCGATAGGTGGAGCTCTAGAGCATCTACCTTTTGTCACTGAGCAAACGAGCATACGGTTGCTGGGCGTCGACGGTAGGAGGAGCCACCATCGGAGTTATGCCGACGAGAGCGACAGCAGCGCGAGTGCCTTGAGCGGAAGTAGTGCTCGAGGAATCCAGACGAGGCAGGCGCAGAAGCCATCTGGCCTCTAAGAGCTCGGCGCCGACGCAGGCGAAATTGGTTGCCCTGGCGTCGAATGGAGTGCCAGAACCCGTTGGTGTACTTGAGGAGGCGTTTTCGTCGCTGGAGGACGCCCGGGCGGCTACGGCAAACGCTGCATCGATGCTGCCCCCCCCCCACGCTGCTGCCACCGCTGTTGATCCTACTGCTGCCCCTGCTGCCGACCACACTGCTGCCTCCGCCGTTTCCACTGCTGCTAAAATTGTTGCCACCACTGCCACGCCGCTACCGCTGCCGCCCGTGCTGGGCAAGCAGCCATGATGGCAGAGCTGTCGGCCACCCAGCGCATGGTGAGAAGCAGCTTCCGCAGCCTAGGAGAAGTGGACACGGAAGAGCTCTCGTATGCTATCAGCCGCTACGATGAGCTGGTGCTGGCGTTAATGCTCCGGTGTGGAGAACTGGAGACGCGGCTCGCTATGCCGCCACCGCCGCCGCCGTCGTCGAATCCGTTAAAGAATACGGCCGCCAATGCTCCCAGATGCCACAGGTTGCACCCATCGCTGCCCCGCGGACCACCAAGGTTCGCGAGACGTGGTCAGCGGTGGTGAAGTGCGACGACCCTGCGCTATCGGGGAAAGCTATAGCGGAAAAGGTGCGAACGATGGTTGCACCCTCCCTCGGAGTCAGAGTACATGAGGTACGTGAGCTCCGTCGAGGTGGTGGTGCGATCATTCGTACTCCTTCAGTTGGAGAGCTGCAGAAGGTGGTAGCATCAAAGAGGTTCGCTGAAGTTGGGCTAAATGTGGCACGGAATGCGCCGAGAAGCCGAAGGTCGTCGTCTATGACGTCGACACAGCTATCGGCCCTGAGGAATTCATGCAGGAGCTCCATGGAAATAACTTCGACAGCGATATGACTATGTCCCAATTTAAGAAGTCCGTGCACCTGGTGACCAAGGCGTGGTCGGTAACGACGGCGCCACAGTAAATGTAACGCTAGAGGTAGACGACCGCGCGATGGCGAAGCTTGATGTAGGTCGTGTCTACATCAAGTGGTTCTCATTCCGATGCCGAGCACAGGTCCGCACATACGCCTGCCACAGATGCGTGGGTTTCGACCACAAGGTCAGCGAATGCCGGCAGAAGGACAATGTCTGCCGCCAGTGCGGGCAACAAGGCCACACCGCGGCAAAGTGCCAAACCCGGTGGACTGCCGGAACTGCCGTCACAGAGGGCAACCCTCGGGGCATTACATGCTCTCGAACGTGTGCCCGATATACGGGGCGTTGCTGGCGAGGGTGCAAGCTAGACATTAATGTTTAGCTTCATCCAAGCGAACTGTGGCCGAGGCAGAGCTGCGACCATCGAGCTCGGAGTCCGACTCAGGAGATCGGAGTCTATGTTCGCGCTGGTGCAGGAGCCGTATCTCGGCGGGGACGGAATGGATGTGCTGCCTGAAGGAATGAGAATTTTCACCGATCGGCGAGGGAAGGCAGCCATCCTAGTAGATCAACAGGAAGCCATCTGTATGCCAGTGGAGACCCTCACCACGGATTATGGCGTATGTCTGGTCGTTAAAGGGAGCTTTGGCTCAATCTTCCTTTGCGCCGCATACTGCCAGTTCGATGCACCTCTGGAACCGTACCTCCGGTACATGGATGCGGTCCTGCTGCAGGCCAGCAGAACCCCCGCAATCCTGGGCCTCGACGCGAATGCAGTGTCCCCCATGTGGCTTAGCAAACTCTCTCGTCATGCGAGGGGCAAGCTAACTACAGACGGGGTGAGCTGCTGTCAGAGTGGATGCTGGAGGCAAGAGTCGCCGCCCTAAACCAGTCAACAGAGGTGTACACGTTCGATAATCACAGAGCTACTAGCGATATCGACGTGACAATCGTCAATGAGGCAGCATCTATGTGGGCCACATATGAGTGGAGAGTGGACGAGTGGGAATTGAGTGACCACAACATCATTACTGTTGTGGCCGAACCAACTACCGCGCGCGCAGTGAGAGCATAGCTCCTGTGCCGTCCTGGAACTTCTCCAATGCACGTTGGCGATTGTTCAAGGAGGAAATGGGTGAGTAGAGCAGCCGAACTTCCGGAAAACTTCTCAGAGTCGCCGTTGGACCAGCAAGTTTCGACCCTGCGCAGTATAGTACATAATGTATGTGATATTGCGCTGGGAAGAAAGTCAATTCGATCGCCCAACAGGAGAGCACGTTGGTGGACTGCCGACCTCTGCGCTGCAAGGCGCGAAGTCCGGAGACTTCGTCGCCTACTCCAAGATGGAAGGCGTCGTGATGACGGTGCCGCTATAGAGCGTGTAGTGGTCGAGCTGAGGCGGGCCTCAGCCAACTACAAGAAGCTCATTGGGAGGGCGAAAATGGATGACTGGAAACGCTTCGTGGGAGATCATGCCGACGACCCATGGGGGCGCGTCTACAAGATTTGCCGAGGCCGCAGAAAGTGCACGGAGATTGGGTGCCTCCGCGTGAATGGCGAGCTCATCACTGATTGGGGTGACTGTGCACGAGTGCTCCTCCGCAATTTCTTCCCAGTTGCGGAGTCCGAAGCACCGACTGCCATCGCGGAGGAAGTCCCACCGGCCCTCGAAGAATTCGAGGTTGATGCATGTGTTGCCCGTTGAAGAGCAGGCGCTCTCCCGCTTGGACGGCATCAATGGCACTATCTGCAAGGCAGTCTGGCGCGCCATACCGAGCACCTAGCATCGTTGTTTTCCCGATGCATCCGATTAGGATACTTTCCCGCGAGTGGAAGTGCCCACGAGTTGTCTCGCTGCTCAAAGGGCCAGATAAGGACAAGTGTGAGCCCTCTCATATAGAGGAATATGCTTGCTGCCAGTCTTTGGTAAGGTGCTCGAGGCCATCATGGTGAATCGTGTGAGAGAAGTTCTTCCGGAAGCTGCAGATGGCAGTTTGGATTTCGCCAAGGACGATGTGTGGAGGATGCTTGGAGACACGTGAAGAGCAGTGTTTGTGCCAGCCCGGCGCAATACGTGCTCGGCACATTCGTGGACTTCAAAGGAGCATTCGACAACGTCGAATGGAGTGCTGCACTCCGCCGACTAGCAGACTTGGGATGCCGGGAGATGGGCTTGTGGCAGAGCTTTTTCTCCGGCCGAAGAGCAGTGATCCGAAGCAGTTCCGGTACTGTGGAAGTACCGGTAACTAGAGGCTGCCCGCAGGGGTCAATCAGTGGCCCATTTATCTGGGACATTCTGATGGATGTACTGCTTCAGCGTCTCCAGCCGTATTGCCAGCTGATGCATACGCTGATGACTTGCTGCTTCTCGTCGAGGGAAATTCCCGAGCTATGCTAGAGGAAAAAGGAGCACAGCTGATGTCCATCGTAGAAGCGTGGGGCGGAAGTTGGCGTTGCCGTCTCGACCAGCAAGACGGTAATAATGCTGCTAAAAGGTGCCTTGAGACGTGCGCCTACGGTGAGGTTTGCTGGAGCGAACCTTCCGTATGTGCGTAGCTGTCGGTACCTTGCATCACGGTCAGTGAAGGAATGAAATTCCTCACGCACATAGCTTCGCTTCGCCAGCGGATGACCGGAGTCGTTGGAGCATTGGCGCGTGTGCTTCGAGCGACTGGGCTTCAGTCCTCGAGCCAGGCGGACCATATATGACGGACTCATGGCACCTTGTGTGCTGTTTGGTGCCCCGGTATGGTATGACACCGCCGAGCAAGTAGCCGCCCGGAGACGACTAGCCTCCTGCCAGAGGCTAATCCTGCTTGGATGCCTTTCGGTATGCCGAACAGTGTCCACAGTGGCACTGCAGGTACTTGGTGGAGCTCCCCGCTTGACTTGGCTGCTAAGTTTTTAGGCGGTCAAATACAAGCTGAAGCGTGGATACCCGCTGGAGGAGAACGACTGGCTATATACGAGGACACTACGTGTCTAAGCTGGAAGCAGAGGAAGACTCCCTAGAAGAGTGCTTACTGCAGAGTTGGCAGAACAGATGGGATGATGACAGCGAACCAGGACGGGTGACGCATAAATTCATCCATATGTCACTCTCGCCTATCGGGATCCAAGATTTGGATTCTCGATGAGACGTTTACCTGCTGACAGGTCACGGTCGTTTAACGATTTTTGCAAGGAGAGCCCTCAGCGATACCACTGCTTGCGCTTGTGGAGATCCATATGAGGACTGGATGCACATATTGTGCGCTTGCCCCTATATGCAGATTTGCGGAACCTCGATGGACTTGGAGTGCAGCGCCTTGGCGAAAACTGGACCTTCGATAGAATCCTGGAAGATCAACAGAGACTCAACGGCTGGCAGTGTTTGCGGACGAAGTGTTCCGTAGGAGGAGGGGTGTTTAGCCCAACAACTTCGCCGTGTGGTTAGCGGGCGAGAATACTTCCACAGTCCGCTATTGCTTGTCGTAAGAGGCGACTAATATAGCCATAGGTCCCTCTAACCCTGCTTGTCGGAGCAAAAGGAGGAGGCCCACCGAGCCTCTCTTTCGGTACCACGGGTTGTGCAGCTATCCAAGACTGCACATTGAGGGTAGGCCCCCTGGTGGGAGTATCGTGGTGGCTGTGGTTGGTACCCATATCGCGGGTAGAGCCTTCGTGCTCGACGTTTGAGTTACGGTGCTAGTTGCGCAAAACTCGGGTGCTGTGACCCAGAGATCAGTAGAGATTTTAGGTAGATCTCGCTCCTCAGCAAGGGGGAGTGCTTGCCCGGCAAGCAAGTACTCGAATTGCTACCGGGGTGGTCGCTATGTACATAGCTATAGCTTCTAGTCCGGGACGCTTGTCTGGCGTATCCAGACACTACACCATGTTGATACATGCACCCTTGTGGTGTGTTCAGGTGTCGTGGGTTGTAATCCCTTCAGTGTGGAACACGCCACGTAAAACAAGTTCGGAGAGATCTGAAAAGTCGTCGTCGTTGTCCCTATCTACTAATCTAGCGAAAACCACAGCCAAGGGAACGGGCTTGGAATAATTAGCCGGGAGGAAGAACCCTTTTGAGCTTGAACTCTAATCTGGCAGTGTAAGGAGACATAAGAGGTGTAGAATAAGTGGGAGATATTAGACCTCGGTTTGGTATCGTCAATGAAATACCACTACTCTTATTGTTCCTTACTTACTTGATTAAATGGAACGTGTATCATTTCCTAGCCATTATACGATATATTTATTATATCTTATGGTATTGGGTTTTGATGCAAGCTTCTTGATCAAAGTATCACGAGTTTGTTATATTAATCGCAAACAAATTCTTAATAAAACGATGCATTTATGTATTTTTGATTTGAAAATTTGGTATAACTCCAATTACTCAGGTATGATCCAATTCAAGGACATTGCCAGGTAGGGAGTTTGACTGGGGCGGTACATCTCTCAAATAATAACGGAGGTGTCCCAAGGCCAGCTCAGTGCGGACAGAAACCACACATAGAGCAAAAGGGCAAATGCTGACTTGATCTCGGTGTTCAGTACACACAGGGACAGCAAAAGCTCGGCCTATCGATCCTTTTGGTTTAAAGAGTTTTTAAACAAGAGGTGTCAGAAAAGTTACCATAGGGATAACTGGCTTGTGGCGGCCAAGCGTTCATAGCGACGTCGCTTTTGATCCTTCGATGTCGCTCTTCCTATCATGTGAAGCAAAATTCACCAAGCGTTGGATTGTTCACCCATGCAAGGGAACGTGAGCTGGGTTTAGACCGTCGTGAGACAGGTTAGTTTACCCTACTAATGACAAAACGTTGTTGCGACAGCATCCTGCGTAGTACGAGAGGAACCGCAGGTACGGACCAATGGCACAATACTTGTTCGAGCGAACAGTGGTATGACGCTACGTCCGTTGGATTATGCCTGAACGCCTCTAAGGTCGTATCCGTGCTGGACTGCAATGATAAATAAGGGGCAATTTGCATTGTATGGCTTCTAAACCATTAAAGTTTATAATTTATTTTATAAACGAACAATGGATGTGATGCCAATGTAATTTGTAACATAGTAAATTAGGAGGATCTTCGATCACCTGATGCCGCGCTAGTTACATATAAAAGCATTATTAATACAATGACAAAGCCTAGAATCAATTGTAAACGACTTTTGAACAGGCAAGGTGTTGTAAGTGGTTGAGCAGCTGCCATACTGCGATCCCTGAAGCTTATCCTTTGCTTGATGATTCGATAAATAAATGATTTTTCCTTGTAGCCAAACAAACACCTCGTCATCAATTTAGTGACGCATATGATATTGTCCCTATCATATAATTTTTGATATAAAAGACTTTAAAGAATTATATCAAGTTGCCAAATACCTCGTCATCAATTTAGTGACGCATATGATATTGTCCCTATCGTATAATTTTTGATATAAAGACTTTAAAGAATTCTATCACGTTGCCAAATACCTCGTCATCAATTTAGTGACGCATATGATATTGTCCCTATATATAATTAATATAAAGACTTAATGAATTGTGTCAGTTGCCAAACACCTCGTCATCAATTTAGTGACGCATATGATATTGTCCCTATCATATAATTTTTTGATATAAAAACTTTAAAGAATTGTATCAAGTTGCCAATACCTCGTCATCAATTTAGTGACGCATATGATATTGTCCCTATCATATAATTAATATAAAGACTTTAATGAATTGTGTCAAGTTGCCAAACACCTCGTCATCAATTTAGTGACGCATATGATATTGTCCCTATCATATAATTTTTGATATAAAGACTTTAAAGAATTATATCAAGTTGCCAAATACCTCGTCATCAATTTAGTGACGCATATGATATTGTCTCTATCATATAATTAATATAAAGACTTTAATGAATTGTGTCAAGTTGCCAAACACCTCGTCATCAATTTAGTGACGCATATGATATTGTCCCTATCATATAATTTTTGATATAAAAACTTTAAAGAATTGTATCAAAGTTGCCAAATACCTCGTCATCAATTAGTGACGCATATGATATTGTCCCTATCATATAATTAATATAAAGACTTTAATGAATTGTGTCAAGTTGCCAAACACCTCGTCATCAATTTAGTGACGCATATGATATTGTCCCTATCATATAATTTTTGATATAAAAACTTTAAAGAATTGTATCAAGTTGCCAAATACCTCGTCATCAATTTAGTGACGCATATGAATATTGTCCCTATCATATAATTAATATAAAGACTTTAATGAATTGTGTCAAGTTGCCAAACACCTCGTCATCAATTTAGTGACGCATATGATATTGTCCCTATCATATAATATTTGATATAAGACTTTAAAGAATTATATCAAGTTGCCAATACCTCGTCATCAATTTAGTGACGCATATGATATTGTCTCTATCATATAATTAATATAAAGACTTTAATGAATTGTGTCAAGTTGCCAAACACCTCGTCATCAATTTAGTGACGCATATGATATTGTCCCTATCATATAATTTTTGATATAAAGACTTTAAAGAATTCTATCAAGTTGCCAAATACTCGTCATCAATTTAGTGACGCATATGATATTGTCTCTATCATATAATTAATATAAAGACTTTAATGATTTGTGTCACGTTGCCAAACACCTCGTCATCAATTTAGTGACGCATATGATATTGTCCCTATCATATAATTAATATAAAGACTTTTTAAAGAATTGTATCAAGTTGCCAAACACCTCGTCATCAACTACTATATTATGGTTGCGCCGACCTCTCATATTGTATTCTCTTATGTCTTCATAGGATTTTGGCAATTATACGAGTAAATTAAATAATATACATATGAAAATGATTAATTATTATATGTATAGGGAAAAATGCTGAAATATCCCATATTATCTTAGTATTATAGAGGAAAGACCGTTGCGACCTCTGATATTGTTCAAAACTTATTATTTATATGATTTTGCATTATATGAGTAAATTAATAATATACATATAAAATGATTAAATATTATATGTATAAATGTATAAAGGAAAAAATGATGAAATATTCCCACATTATCTTAGTATTATAGAGGAAAGACCGTTGCTGACCTCTGATATTGTTCAAAACTTATGTATTTATATGATTTTGGCAATAATATGAGTAAATTAAATAATATACATATGAAAATGATTAATTATATATGTATAAAGTATAAGGGAAAAAATGCTGAAAATATTCCCATATTATCTTAGTATTATAGAGGAAAGACCGTTGCTGACCTCTGATATTGTTCAAAACTTATGTATTTATATGATTTGGCAATTATATGAGTAAATTAAATAATATACATATGAAAATTATTAATTATTATATGTATAAGGGAAAAAATGCTGAAATATCCCACATTCTCTTGTATTATAGAGAAAGCCATTATAGTGAGAGGGTATAGTAGTGTAAACGACCGGAATTACGACAGAGGGTTCAAAAACTACTATAGGTAGGCAGTTTGCCGACCTCTCATATTGTTCAAAACTTATGTATTCATATGATTTTGGCAATTATATGAGTAAATTAAATAATATACATATGAAAATTATATTAATTATATGTATAGGGGAAAAATGCTGAAATATTCCCACATTCTCTTAGTATTATAGAGAAAGCCATTAGTGAGAGGTATAGTAGTGTAAACGACCGGAATTACGAAGAGGGTTCAAAAACTACTATAGGTAGGCAGTGGTTGCCGACCTCTCATATTGTTCAAAACTTATGTATCATATGATTTTGGCATAATATGAGTAAATTAAATAATATACATATGAAAATGATTAATTATTATATGTATAAGGGAAAAAATGCTGAAATATCCCACATTCTCTTAGTATTATAGAGAAAAGCCATTATAGTGAGAGGTATAGTAGTGTAAACGACCGGAATTACGACAGAGGGTTCAAAAAACTACTATAGGTAGGCAGTGGTTGCCGACCTCTCATATTGTTCAAAACTTATGTATTCATATGATTTTGGCAATAATATGAGTAAATTAATAATATACATAAAATGATTAATATTATATGTATAAGGGAAAAAATGCTGAAAATATCCCACATTCTCTTAGTATTATAGAGAAAAGCCATTATAGTGAGAGGGTATAGTAGTGTAAACGACCGGGAATTACGACAGAGGGTTCAAAAACTACATAGGTAGGCAGTGGTTGCCGACTCTCATATTGTTCAAAACTTATGTATTCATATGATTTTGGCAATATATGAGTAATTAAATAATATACATATGAAAATGATTAATTATTATATGTATAAGGGAAAAAATGCTGAAAATATCCCACATTCTCTTAGTATTATAGAGAAAAGCCATTATAGGAGAGGGTATAGTAGTGTAAACGACCGGAATTACGACAGAGGGTTCAAAAACTACTATAGGTAGGCAGTGGTTGCCGACCTCTCATATTGTTCAAAACTTATGTATTCATATGATTTTGGCAATAATATGAGTAAATTAAATAATATACATATGAAAATGATTAATTATTATATGTATAAGGGAAAAAATAATCATATTATATATGAATATGGAAAAAAATGAAATGTTCCTATAATCTCTTAATATATAAGAGAATAGCCCGTATGTTGGGTGGCAAACGGAATTGAAAATACCCGCTTTGAGGACAGCGGGTTCAAAAACTACTATAGGTAGGCAGTGGTTGCCGACCTCCCGCATTATTCGAAATATTTATTTCGGATTATGTTTATATTGGTTACATACAATAAAGTATATTATTATCCGTACAAATTTGTTTCTCAGTTCTATAGAACACGGGACTTGGCTCCGCGGATAATAGGAATATACGCTTTATAGATAATATCGTTGAAACAAAAGTCAAGTTTCTATTATATATAGAATAACAAATCGTTTCCATATATTATCGTTAATTTTTGGAGGCAGGCAAATATTAATTTATTACCTGCCGTATAGTTGGATTATTATATCGTTACGGTATAATACAAATATGGATCTTATGAAAGAAATATTAAAATTATATATTAAATGTGGAAATATTATCATTGCGCTGGTTTTATGTTATATATTACCAGAGTATATATGAAAAGAGATAATTTTAAATTTATCTTCAAAATGCAAATGATTTAACTTAATATTTATATTGGTTAAACAAAAATTGTACATGTGTGGATACAATAATTATGTATGTTGGAAATAAAATGATATTTTATAATGAAATATGTATGTATAAAAAGATAAAATTATAGAAATATTATATATTACAATAATTAGATGAAATTCTTGTTATATTGGTAAAACAAGTATAAATTAAAAATGAAAATATGGATTAACGAATGCTATATAAAAATGGCCGTAATCGAATTGGATTTTTTTACTTATATATTTAAAATTTACCCAAAGGCGAAATATTGAATTTTATTCAATATAATAAAAATCATGGAAATTATATAAAGTGAAAAATCTATATATCTATATTATCTATTATATTGCTTATTTCGATTCAAAAATATATGAATGGAATTATGAAGGAAAAACATTATTCTGGTGATCCTGCCAGTAGTTATATGCTTGTCTCAAAGATTAAGCCATGCATGTCTAAGTACACACGAATTAAAAGTGAAACCGCAAAAGCTCATTTATATCAGTTATGGTTCCTTAGATCGTTAACAGTTACTTGGATAACTGTGGTAATTCTAGAGCTAATACATGCAATTAAAACATGAACCTTATGGGACATGTGCTTTTATTAGGCTAAAACCAAGCGATCGCAAGATCGTTATATTGGTTGAACTCTAGAAACATGCAGATCGTATGGTCTTGTACCGACGACAGATCTTTCAAATGTCTGCCCTATCAACTTTTGATGGTAGTATCTAGGACTACCATGGTTGCAACGGGTAACGGGGAATCAGGGTTCGATTCCGGAGAGGGAGCCTGAAGAAACGGCTACCACATCTAAGGAAGGCAGCAGGCGCGTAATTACCCACTCCCAGCTCGGGGAGGTAGTGACGAAAAATAACAATACAGACTCATATCCGAGGCCCTGTAATTGGAATGAGTACACTTTAAATCCTTTAACAAGGACCAATTGGAGGGCAAGTCTGGTGCCAGCAGGCCGCGGTAATTCCAGCTCCAATAGCGTATATTAAAGTTGTTGCGGTTAAAACGTTCGTAGTTGAACTTGTTGCTTTCATACGGGTAGTACAACTTACAATTGTGGTTAGTACTATACCTTTATGTATGTAAGCGTATTACCGGTGGAGTTCTTATATGTGATTAAATACTTGTATTTTTTCATATGTTCCTCCTATTTAAAAACCTGCACTAGTGCTCTTTAAACGAGTGTTATTGTGGGGCCGGTTTACTATTACTTTGAACAAATAGAGTGCTTAAAGCAGGCTTCAAATGCCCTGAATATTCTGTGCATGGGATAATGAAATAAGACCTCTGTTCTGCTTTCATTGGTTTTCAGATCAAGAGTAATGATTAATAGAAGCAGTTTGGGGGCATTAGTATTACGACGCGAGAGGTGAAATTCTTGACCGTCGTAAGACTAACTTAAGCGAAAGCATTGCCAAAGATGTTTTCATTAATCAAGAACGAAAAGTTAGAGGTTCGAAGGCGATCAGATACCGCCCTAGTTCTAACCATAAACGATGCCAGCTAGCAATTGGGTGTAGCTACTTTTATGGCTCTCTCAGTCGCTTCCCGGGAAACCAAAGCTTTTGGCTCCGGGGGAAGTATGGTTGCAAAGCTGAAACTTAAAGGAATTGACGGAAGGGCACCACCAGGAGTGAGCCTGCGGCTTAATTTGACTCAACACGGGAAACTTACCAGGTCCGAACATAAGTGTGTAAGGACAGATTGATAGCTCTTTCTCGAATCTATGGGTGGTGGTGCATGGGCCGTTCTTAGTTCGTGGAGTGATTTGTCTGGTTAATTCCGATAACGAACGAGACTCAAATATATTAAATAGATATCTCAGGATTATGGTGCTGAAGCTTATGTAGCCTTCATTCATGGTGGCAGTAAAATGTTTATGTGTTTGAATGTGTTTATGTAAGTGGAGCCGTACCTGTTGGTTTGTCCCATTATAAGGACACTAGCTTCTTAAATGGACAAATTGCGTCTAGCAATAATGAGATGAGCAATAACAGGTCTGTGATGCCCTTAGATGTCCTGGGCTGCACGCGCGCTAAATTGAAAGTATCAACGTGTATTTCCTAGACCGAGAGGTCCGGGTAAACCGCTGAACCACTTTCATGCTTGGGATTGTGAACTGAAACTGTTCACATGAACTTGGAATTCCCAGTAAGTGTGAGTCATTAACTCGCATTGATTACGTCCCTGCCCTTTGTACACACCGCCCGTCGCTACTACCGATTGAATTATTTAGTGAGGTCTCCGGACGTGATCACTGTGACGCCTTGCGTGTTACGGTTGTTTCGCAAAAAGTTGACCGAACTTGATTATTTAGAGGAAGTAAAAGTCGTAACAAGGTTTCCGTAGGTGAAACCTGCGGAAGGATCATTATTGTATAATATCCTTATCGTTAATAAACATTTGTTATAATACAAATAAATACAATTTACCCAAAATAAAAATATTACAAAATGATTCCACGGAATCAAAAGTTAAAGTCAAAATAAAATGAAGATGGCTTTTATTTTATATGTGGGGCTTGGCAACCTCATAAAAAGACTTTAACATTATTAATGTTGTTGTGCGTATTTGTGGCAGTACCTACTACAACAATGGCGTTTCCTATTAAAAACAAATTCTCGAAAATGGAAATCGAAGAAACTGAACAAAATTTGAAAGTAGAAGTCGAATTAAAATTAAAATAATTTTGAATGTGGTATTCAAAATAAGTGTGTGTGGTATATGGACCATAATATACACCGTTGCGAATATGTATGTTCATCTATGTTATGAGCATACGTTGGCTAATGCAACAACCTAAAATATACAATGTTTGTACCTGTCATCCATCAGGTTTAATGTTTTATATAAATTTTGCCAGTATGTGTCACCCAAAATAGCAAAACCATAACCAGATTTTTATGATACATAATGCTTATATGAAACTAAGACATATCGCAACATTTATTTTAGGTATAAAAAATAAATTTATTGAAGGAATTGATATATGCCAGTAAAATGGTGTATTTTTAATTTCTTTCAATAAAAACAATATTGATATTATATAAAAATGAATTATAAAACTCTAAGCGGTGGATCACTCGGCTCATGGGTCGATGAAGAACGCAGCAAACTGTGCGTCATCGTGTGAACTGCAGGACACATGAACATCGACATTTTGAAACGCATATCGCAGTCCATGCTGTTTATGTACTTTAATTAATTTTATAGTGCTGCTTGGACTACATATGTTGAGGGTTGTAAGACTATGCTAAATTAAGTTGTTTATAAATTTTTTTATAAGCATATGGTATATTATTGGATTAAATAATGATTTTATTCATAATATTAAAAAAGAAATGAAAAACATTAATCTCACATTTGAATGTGAAAAACGAAGAGAAATATTTTCTTTTTCAATCAAATAATACTGAGGAAATGTCTAGCATAAAAAATTGAAATATTTTTCATCTAGAATTGTCTCTTATTAATGATTCGGAAAAAGAAAAATCTTGGTTTTGTTATTATTCTTCGTTGGTTCGTTAAATGGATAAAAATAACTTTGCTTACAAGAACTATTGGAACTATTTATAACGAATTTAATTGATTGTTTATCATTTATATATAAAGAATTTATGGCAAAAAATAGTTATATATACAACCTCAACTCATATGGACTACCCCCTGAATTTAAGCATATTAATTAGGGGAGGAAAAGAAACTAACAAGGATTTTCTTAGTAGCGGCGAGCGAAAAGAAACAGTTCAGCACTAAGTCACTTTGTCTATATGGCAAATGTGAGATGCAGTGTATGGAGCGTCAATATCTAGTATGAGAAATTAATGATTTAAGTCCTTCTTAAATGAGGCCATTTACCCATAGAGGGTGCCAGGCCCGTATAACGTTTAATGATTACTAGATGATGTTTCCAAAGAGTCGTGTTGCTTGATAGTGCAGCACTAAGTGGGTGGTAAACTCCATCTAAAACTAAATATAACCATGAGACCGATAGTAAACAAGTACCGTGAGGGAAAGTTGAAAAGAACTCTGAATAGAGAGTTAAACAGTACGTGAAACTGCTTAGAGGTTAAGCCCGATGAACCTGAATATCCGTTATGGAAAATTCATCATTAAAATTGTAATATTTAAATAATATTATTAAGAATAATGTGCATTTTTTCCATATAAGGACATTGTAATCTATTAGCATATCCCAAATTTATCATAAAATATAACTTATAGTTTATTCCAATTAAATTGCTTGCATTTTAACACAGAATAAATGTTATTAATTGATAAAGTGCTGATAGATTTATATTATTACAGAGCGTTAATTTTTCGGAATTATATAATGGCATAATTATCATTGATTTTTGTGTTTATTATATGCTCTTGTATGATTAACAATGCGAAAGATTCAGGATACCTTCGGGACCCGTCTTGAAACACGGACCAAGGAGTCTAACATATGTGCAAGTTATTGGGATGTAAACCTAATAGCGTAATTAACTTGACTAATAATGGGATTAGTTTTTTAGCTATTTATAGCTAATTAACACAATCCCGGGGCGTTCTATATAGTTATGTATAATGTATATTTATATTATTTATGCCTCTAACTGGAACGTACCTTGAGCATATATGCTGTGACCCGAAAGATGGTGAACTATACTTGATCAGGTTGAAGTCAGGGGAAACCCTGATGGAAGACCGAAACAGTTCTGACGTGCAAATCGATTGTCAGAATTGAGTATAGGGGCGAAAGACCAATCGAACCATCTAGTAGCTGGTTCCTTCCGAAGTTTCCCTCAGGATAGCTGGTGCATTTTAATATTATATAAATAATCTTATCTGGTAAAGCGAATGATTAGAGGCCTTAGGGTCGAAACGATCTTAACCTATTCTCAAACTTTAAATGGGTAAGAACCTTAACTTTCTTGATATGAAGTTCAAGGTTATGATATAATGTGCCCAGTGGGCCACTTTTGGTAAGCAGAACTGGCGCTGTGGGATGAACCAAACGTAATGTTACGGTGCCCAAATTAACAACTCATGCAGATACCATGAAAGGCGTTGGTTGCTTAAAACAGCAGGACGGTGATCATGGAAGTCGAAATCCGCTAAGGAGTGTGTAACAACTCACCTGCCGAAGCAACTAGCCCTTAAAATGGATGGCGCTTAAGTTGTATACCTATACATTACCGCTAAAGTAGATGATTTATATTACTTGTGATATAAATTTTGAAAACTTTAGTGAGTAGGAAGGTACAATGGTATGCGTAGAAGTGTTGGCGTAAGCCTGCATGGAGCTGCCATTGGTACAGATCTTGGTGGTAGTAGCAAATAATCGAATGAGACCTTGGAGGACTGAAGTGGAGAAGGGTTTCGTGTGAACAGTGGTTGATCACGAGTTAGTCGGTCCTAAGTTCAAGGCGAAAGCCGAAAATTTTCAAGTAAAACAAAAATGCCTAACTATATAAACAAAGCGAATATAATACACTTGAATAATTTTGAACGAAAGGGAATACGGTTCCAATTCCGTAACCTGTTGAGTATCCGTTTGTTATTAAATATGGGCCTCGTGCTCATCCTGGCAACAGGAACGACCATAAAGAAGCCGTCGAGAGATATCGGAAGAGTTTTCTTTTCTGTTTTATAGCCGTACTACCATGGAAGTCTTTCGCAGAGAGATATGGTAGATGGGCTAGAAGAGCATGACATATACTGTTGTGTCGATATTTTCTCTCGGACCTTGAAAATTTATGGTGGGGACACGCAAACTTCTCAACAGGCCGTACCAATATCCGCAGCTGGTCTCCAAGGTGAAGAGTCTCTAGTCGATAGAATAATGTAGGTAAGGGAAGTCGGCAAATTAGATCCGTAACTTCGGGATAAGGATTGGCTCTGAAGATTGAGATAGTCGGGCTTGATTGGGAAACAATAACATGGTTTATGTGCTCGTTCTGGGTAAATAGAGTTTCTAGCATTTATGTTAGTTACTTGTTCCCCGGATAGTTTAGTTACGTAGCCAATTGTGGAACTTTCTTGCTAAAATTTTTAAGAATACTATTTGGGTTAAACCAATTAGTTCTTATCAATTATAACGATTATCAATTAACAATCAATTCAGAACTGGCACGGACTTGGGGAATCCGACTGTCTAATTAAAACAAAGCATTGTGATGGCCCTAGCGGGTGTTGACACAATGTGATTTCTGCCCAGTGCTCTGAATGTCAAAGTGAAGAAATTCAAGTAAGCGCGGGTCAACGGCGGGAGTAACTATGACTCTCTTAAGGTAGCCAAATGCCTCGTCATCTAATTAGTGACGCGCATGAATGGATTAACGACGGACGTGTTTTCGTTGCGCTCGTGTACAGATTGCGAATAACTAAGTTTTCCTTGTTGGAAAGTAATTAAATCGGTGATTTAGTGCTCCGCGGAAGTCGAGTGAAAATTGTCGAGTGTTAAAAACAAGCGGTTTGGAAATTATAACAATAAACTATTGGAAATTTTCCACTCCGCACGTGCTGCGAGGCGAGCTTACGAGTAAGTTTTTCGAGTAAGCTTTTTGAGCAGCTGTCAAAAAGCTTATTGGTGGCAGTCACTGCTAGGGTTTGTGTATAGGGACAGTTTTAGTGCTACCAGACGCTACCGATAGGTGGAGCTCTAGAGCATCTACCTTTTGTCACTGAGCAAACGAGCATACGGTTGCTGGCGTCGACGGTAGGAGGAGCCACCATCGGAGTTATGCCGATCGAGAGCGACAGCAGCGTGAGTGCCTTGAGCGGAAGTAGTGCTTCGAGGAAGTCCAAACGACGCAGGCGCAGAAAGCCATCTGGCCTCTAAGAGCTCGGCGCCGACGCAGGCGAAATTGGTTGCCCTGGCATCGAATGGAGTGCCAGAACCCGTTGGTGTACTGGAGGAGGCGTTTTCGTCGCTGGAGGACGCCCGGGCGGCTACCCCCCCCACGCTGCTGCCACCGCTGTTGATCCTACTGCTGCCCCTGCTGCCGACCACACTGCTGCCTCCCCGTTTCCACTGCTGCAAAATTTTTTCCCCCCCCTGCCACTGCCGCTACCGCTGCCGCCCGTGCTGGGCAAGCAGCCATGATGGCAGAGCTGTCGGCCACCCAGCGCATGGTGAGAAGCAGCTTCCGCAGCCTAGGAGAAGTGGACACGGAAGAGCTCTCGTATGCTATCAGCCGCTACGATGAGCTGGTGCTGGCGTTAATGCTCCGGTGTGGAGAACTGGAGACGCGGCTCGCTATGCCGCCACCGCCGCCGCCGTCGTCGAATCCGTTAAAGAATACGGCCGCCAATGCTCCCCAGATGCCACAGGTTGCACCCATCGCTGCCCCGCGGACCACCAAGGTTCGCGAGACGTGGTCAGCGGTGGTGAAGTGCGACGACCCTGCGCTATCGGGAAAGCTATAGCGGAAAAGGTGCGAACGATGGTTGCACCCTCCCTCGGAGTCAGAGTACATGAGGTACGTGAGCTCCGTCGAGGTGGTGGTGCGATCATTCGTACTCCTTCAGTTGGAGAGCTGCAGAAGGTGGTAGCATCAAAGAGGTTCGCTGAAGTTGGGCTAAATGTGGCACGGAATGCGGCCGAGAAGCCGAAGGTCGTCGTCTATGACGTCGACACAGCTATCGGCCCTGAGGAATTCATGCAGGAGCTGCATGGAAATAACTTCGACAGCGATATGACTATGTCCCAATTTAAGAAGTCCGTGCACCTGGTGACCAAGGCGTGGTCGGTAACCGACGGCGCCACAGTAAATGTAACGCTAGAGGTAGACGACCGCGCGATGGCGAAGCTTGATGTAGGTCGTGTCTACATCAAGTGGTTCTCATTCCGATGCCGAGCACAGGTCCGCACATACGCCTGCCACAGATGCGTGGGTTTCGACCACAAGGTCAGCGAATGCCGGCAGAAGGACAATGTCTGCCGCCAGTGCGGGCAACAAGGCCACACCGCGGCAAAGTGCCAAAACCCGGTGGACTGCCGGAACTGCCGTCACAGAGGGCAACCCTCGGGGCATTACATGCTCTCGAACGTGTGCCCGATATACGGGGCGTTGCTGGCGAGGGTGCAAGCTAGACATTAATGTTTAGCTTCATCCAAGCGAACTGTGGCCGAGGCAGAGCTGCGACCATCGAGCTCGGAGTCCGACTCAGGAGATCGGAGTCTATGTTCGCGCTGGTGCAGGAGCCGTATCTCGGCGGGGACGGAATGGATGTGCTGCCTGAAGGAATGAGAATTTTCACCGATCGGCGAGGGAAGGCAGCCATCCTAGTAGATCAACAGGAAGCCATCTGTATGCCAGTGGAGACCCTCACCACGGATTATGGCGTATGTCTGGTCGTTAAAGGGAGCTTTGGCTCAATCTTCCTTTGCGCCGCATACTGCCAGTTCGATGCACCTCTGGAACCGTACCTCCGGTACATGGATGCGGTCCTGCTGCAGGCCAGCAGAACCCCCGCAATCCTGGGCCTCGACGCGAATGCAGTGTCCCCCATGTGGCTTAGCAAACTCTCTCGTCATGCCGAGGGGCAAGCTAACTACAGACGGGGTGAGCTGCTGTCAGAGTGGATGCTGGAGGCAAGAGTCGCCGCCCTAAACCAGTCAACAGAGGTGTACACGTTCGATAATCACAGAGCTACTAGCGATATCGACGTGACAATCGTCAATGAGGCAGCATCTATGTGGGCCACATATGAGTGGAGAGTGGACGAGTGGGAATTGAGTGACCACAACATCATTACTGTTGTGGCCGAACCAACTACCGCGCGCGCAGTTGAGAGCATAGCTCCTGTGCCGTCCTGGAACTTCTCCAATGCACGTTGGCGATTGTTCAAGGAGGAAATGGTGAGTAGAGCAGCCGAACTTCCGGAAAACTTCTCAGAGTCGCCGTTGGACCAGCAAGTTTCGACCCTGCGCAGTATAGTACATAATGTATGTGATATTGCGCTGGGAAGAAAGTCAATTCGATCGCCCAACAGGAGAGCACGTTGGTGGACTGCCGACCTCTGCGCTGCAAGGCGCGAAGTCCGGAGACTTCGTCGCCTACTCCAAGATGGAAGGCGTCGTGATGACGGTGCCGCTATAGAGCGTGTAGTGGTCGAGCTGAGGCGGGCCTCAGCAAACTACAAGAAGCTCATTGGGAGGGCGAAAATGGATGACTGGAAACGCTTCGTGGAGATCATGCCGACGACCCATGGGGGCGCGTCTACAAGATTTGCCGAGGCCGCAGAAAGTGCACGGAGATTGGGTGCCTCCGCGTGAATGGCGAGCTCATCACTGATTGGGTGACTGTGCACGAGTGCTCCTCCGCAATTTCTTCCCAGTTGCGGAGTCCGAAGCACCGACTGCCATCGCGGAGGAAGTCCCACCGGCCCTCGAAGAATTCGAGGTTGATGCATGTGTTGCCCGGTTGAAGAGCAGGCGCTCTCCCGGCTTGGACGGCATCAATGGCACTATCTGCAAGGCAGTCTGGCGCGCCATACCCGAGCACCTAGCATCGTTGTTTTCCCGATGCATCCGATTAGGATACTTTCCCGCTGAGTGGAAGTGCCCACGAGTTGTCTCGCGCGCTCAAAGGCCAGATAAGGACAAGTGTGAGCCCTCCTCATATAGAGGAATATGCTTGCTGCCAGTCTTTGGTAAGGTGCTCGAGGCCATCATGGTGAATCGTGTGAGAGAAGTTCTTCCGGAAGGCTGCAGATGGCAGTTTGGATTTCGCCAAGGACGATGTGTGGAGGATGCTTGGAGACACGTGAAGAGCAGTGTTTGTGCCAGCCCGGCGCAATACGTGCTCGGCACATTCGTGGACTTCAAAGGAGCATTCGACAACGTCGAATGGAGTGCTGCACTCCGCCGACTAGCAGACTTGGGATGCCGGGAGATGGCTTGTGGCAGAGCTTTTTCTCCGGCCGAAGAGCAGTGATCCGAAGCAGTTCCGGTACTGTGGAAGTACCGGTAACTAGAGGCTGCCCGCAGGGTCAATCAGTGGCCCATTTATCTGGGACATTCTGATGGATGTACTGCTTCAGCGTCTCCAGCCGTATTGCCAGCTGAGTGCATACGCTGATGACTTGCTGCTTCTCGTCGAGGGAAATTCCCGAGCTATGCTAGAGGAAAAAGGAGGCACAGCTGATGTCCATCGTAGAAGCGTGGGAGCGGAAGTTGGCGTTGCCGTCTCGACCAGCAAGACGGTAATAATGCTGCTAAAAGGTGCCTTGAGACGTGCGCCTACGGTGAGGTTTGCTGGGAGCGAACCTTCCGTATGTGCGTAGCTGTCGGTACCTTGCATCACGGTCAGTGAAGGAATGAAATTCCTCACGCACATAGCTTCGCTTCGCCAGCGGATGACCGGAGTCGTTGGAGCATTGGCGCGTGTGCTTCGAGCCGACTGGGGCTCAGTCCTCGAGCCAGGCGGACCATATATGACGGACTCATGGCACCTTGTGTGCTGTTTGGTGCCCCGGTATGGTATGACACCGCCGAGCAAGTAGCCGCCCGGAGACGACTAGCCTCCTGCCAGAGGCTAATCTGCTTGGATGCCTTTCGGTATGCCGAACAGTGTCCACAGTGGCACTGCAGTACTTGGTGGAGCTCCCCCGCTTGACTTGGCTGCTAAGTTTTTAGCGGTCAAATACAAGCTGAAGCGTGGATACCCCGTGGAGGGAACGACTGGCTATATGACGAGGACACTACGTGTCTAAGCTGGAAGCAGAGGAAGACTCGCCTAGAAGAGTGCTTACTGCAGAGTTGGCAGAACAGATGGGATGATGACAGCGAACCAGGACGGGTGACGGCATAAATTCATCCCATATGTCACTCTCGCCTATCGGGATCCAAGATTTGGATTCTCGATGAGACTCTTACCTGCTGACAGGTCACGGGTCGTTTAACGCATTTTTGCAAGGGAGAGCCCTCAGCTGATACCCACTGCTTGCGCTTGTGAGATCCATATGAGGACTGGATGCACATATTGTGCGCTTGCCCCCTATATGCAGATTTGCGGAACCTCGATGGACTTGGAGTGCAGCGCCTTGGCGAAAACTGGACCTTCGATAGAATCCTGGAAGATCAACAGAGGACTCAACGGCTGGCAGTGTTTGCGGACGAAGTGTTCCGTAGGAGGAGGGGTGTTTAGCCCAACAACTTCGCCGTGTGGTTAGCGGGCGAGAATACTTCCACAGTCCGCTATTGCTTGTCGTAAGAGGCGACTAATATAGCCATAGGTCCCTCTAACCCTGCTTGTCGGAGCAAAAGGAGGAGGCCCACCGAGCCTCTCTTTCGGTACCACGGGTTGTGCAGCTATCCAAGACTGCACATTGAGGTAGGCCCCTGGTGGAGTATCGTGGTGGCTGTGGTTGGTACCCATATCGCGGGTAGAGCCTTCGTGTTCGACGTTTGAGTTACGGTGCTAGTTGCGCAAAACTCGGGTGCTGTGACCCAGAGATCAGTAGAGATTTTAGGTAGATCTCGCTCCTCAGCAAGGGGGAGTGCTTGCCCGGCAAGCAAGTACTCGAATTGCTACCGGGGTGGTCGCTATGTACATAGCTATAGCTTCTAGTCCGGACGCTTGTCTGGCGTATCCAGACACATACACCATGTTGATACATGCACCACTTGTGGGTGTTCAGGGTGTCGTGGTTGTAATCCCTTCAGTGTGGAACACGCCACGTAAAACAAGTTCGGAGAGATCTGAAAAGTCGTCGTTGTCCCTATCTACTATCTAGCGAAACCACAGCCAAGGGAACGGGCTTGGAATAATTAGCGGGGAAAGAAGACCCTTTTGAGCTTGACTCTAATCTGGCAGTGTAAGGAGACATAAGAGGTGTAGAATAAGTGGGAGATATAGACCTCGGTTTGGTATCGTCAATGAATACCACTACTCTTATTGTTTCCTTACTTACTTGATTAAATGGAACGTGTATCATTTCCTAGCCATTATACGGATATATTTATTATATCTTATGGTATTGGGTTTTGATGCAAGCTTCTTGATCAAAGTATCACGAGTTTGTTATATAATCGCAAACAAATTCTTTAATAAAACGATGCATTTATGTATTTTTGATTTGAAAATTTGGTATAACTCCAATTACTCAGGTATGATCCAATTCAAGGACATTGCCAGGTAGGGAGTTTGACTGGGCGGTACATCTCTCAAATAATAACGGAGGTGTCCCAAGGCCAGCTCAGTGCGGACAGAAACCACACATAGAGCAAAAGGGCAATGCTGACTTGATCTCGGTGTTCAGTACACACAGGGACAGCAAAAGCTCGGCCTATCGATCCTTTTGGTTTAAAGAGTTTTTAACAAGAGGTGTCAGAAAAGTTACCATAGGGATAACTGGCTTGTGGCGGCCAAGCGTTCATAGCGACGTCGCTTTTTGATCCTTCGATGTCGGCTCTTCCTATCATGTGAAGCAAATTCACCAAGCGTTGGATTGTTCACCCATGCAAGGGAACGTGAGCTGGGTTTAGACCGTCGTGAGACAGGTTGTTTTACCCCTACTAATGACAAACGTTGTTGCGACAGCATTCCTGCGTAGTACGAGAGGAACCGCAGGTACGGACCATGGCACAATACTTGTTCGAGCGAACAGTGGTATGACGCTACGTCCGTTGGATTATGCCTGAACGCCTCTAAGGTCGTATCCGTGCTGGACTGCAATGATAAATAAGGGGCATTTGCATTGTATGGCTTCTAAACCATTTAAAGTTTATAATTTATTTTATAAACGACAATGGATGTGATGCCAATGTAATTTGTAACATAGTAAATTAGGAGGATCTTCGATCACCTGATGCCCGCGCTAGTTACATATAAAAGCATTATTTAATACAATGACAAAGCCTAGAATCAATTGTAAACGACTTTTGTAACAGGCAAGGTGTTGTAAGTGGTTGAGCAGCTGCCATACTGCGATCCACTGAAGCTTATCCTTTGCTTGATGATTCGATAAATAAATGATTTTTCCTGTAGCCAAACAAACACCTCGTCATCAATTTAGTGACGCATATGATATTGTCCCTATCATATAATTTTTGATATAAAAGACTTTAAAGAATTATATCAAGTTGCCAAATACCTCGTCATCATTTAGTGACGCATATGATATTGTCCCTATCGTATAATTTTGATATAAAGATTTAAGATTCTATCACGTTGCCAAATACCTCGTCATCAATTAGTGACGCATATGATATGTCCCTATCATATAATTAATATAAAGACTTTATGAATTGTGTCAAGTTGCCAAACACCTCGTCATCAATTTTAGTGACGCATATGATATTGTCCCTATCATATATTTTTGATATAAAACTTTAAAAGAATTGTATCAAGTTGCCAAATACTCGTCATCAATTTAGTGACGCATATGATATTGTCCCTATCATATAATTAATATAAGACTTTAATGAATTGTGTCAAGTTGCCAAACACCTCGTCATCAATTTAGTGACGCATAGAGTATTGTCCCTATCATATAATTTTTGATATAAAGACTTTAAAGAATTATATCAAGTTGCCAAATACCTCGTCATCAATTTAGTGACGCATATGATATTGTGACTTTAATGCAAGTTGCCAAACACCTCGTCATCAATTTAGTGACGCATATGATATTGTCGATATAAACTTTAAAGAATTGTATCAAGTTGCCAAATACCTCGTCATCAATTTAGTGACGCATATGATATTGTCCCTATCATATAATTAATATAAAGACTTTAATGAATTGTGTCAAGTTGCCAAACACCTCGTCATCAATTTAGTGACGCATATGATATTGTCCCTATCATATAATTTTTGATATAAAAACTTTAAAGAATTGTATCAAGTTGCCAAATACCTCGTCATCAATTTAGTGACGCATATGATATTGTCCCTATCATATAATTAATATAAAGACTTTAATGAATTGTGTCAAGTTGCCAAACACCTCGTCATCAATTTAGTGACGCATATGATATTGTCCCTATCATATAATTTTTGATATAAAGACTTTAAAGAATTATATCAAGTTGCCAAATACCTCGTCATCAATTTAGTGACGCATATGATATTGTCTCTATCATATAATTAATATAAAGACTTTAATGAATTGTGTCAAGTTGCCAAACACCTCGTCATCAATTTAGTGACGCATATGATATTGTCCCTATCATATAATTTTTGATATAAAGACTTTAAAGAATTCTATCAAGTTGCCAAATACCTCGTCATCAATTTAGTGACGCATATGATATTGTCTCTATCATATAATTAATATAAAGACTTTAATGATTGTGTCACGTTGCCAAACACCTCGTCATCAATTTAGTGACGCATATGATATTGTCCCTATCATATAATTAATATAAAGACTTTTTAAAGAATTGTATCAAGTTGCCAAACACCTCGTCATCAACTACTATATTATGGTTGCGCCGACCTCTCATATTGTATTCTCTTATGTCTTCATAGGATTTTGGCAATTATACGAGTAAATTAAATAATATACATATGAAAATGATTAATTATTATATGTATAAGGGAAAAAATGCTGAAATATTCCCATATTATCTTAGTATTATAGAGGAAAGACCGTTGCCGACCTCTGATATTGTTCAAAACTTATGTATTTATATGATTTTGGCAATTATATGAGTAAATTAAATAATATACATATAAAATGATTAAATATTATATGTATAAATGTATAAAGGAAAAAATGATGAAATATTCCCACATTATCTTAGTATTATAGAGGAAAGACCGTTGCTGACCTCTGATATTGTTCAAAACTTATGTATTTATATGATTTTGGCAATAATATGAGTAAATTAAATAATATACATATAAATGATTAATTATTATATGTATAAATGTATAAGGGAAAAAATGCTGAAAATATTCCCATATTATCTTAGTATTATAGAGGAAAGACCGTTGCTGACCTCTGATATTGTTCAAAACTTATGTATTTATATGATTTTTGG